>NC_057733.1:36084188-36123870 GCF_004010195.1 Chiloscyllium plagiosum | reverse complement strand
CTGGTATATCCCCTGCATGCTCTGCTCCCCACTCTGGTACTCCCCCCCCCGCATGTTCTGTACTCAGCTCTGGTACTCCACTGCATGCTTTGCTCTCATTCAGGCTCTGGCCATGATTTGTCTCCCTTCGTCTCGCCTCCATTCTCTAGGCAGAGGAGTTGAAGAAGTTGAAAGTTGGGGAAGGAGGGGAAGAAAAGCTGCTGCAAAGAGGGAAAAAAGGAAAAGGACGAGTGAGCAGAGGAGGCCTGATTGGAGCATCTCTACAAAGAGCAGCAATGAAGTGCTGAGCTATAATGTAAGTGTATGTTCTATTAGTCCAAGACGTGCCATGATGGTATGATTATGCTGGTGCATTGCCAATGCCAGCCTCAATTGGCAGGGGTTTCAGGCATTTGCTGCCCATGGAGCATACTCTGTGATGTTGGGGAATGCTGGCCAACATGGAGATGTAGAAAAGACACTGGCAAACTGCAATTCTATTGTCTTTCAAGCCGGGCAACGGTACCTTCTAATTCCTCTTCCATACCTGGGAGCATAGTGACTAGCAAAACAAATGAGGTGAAGTTACTTAATAAAGAGGTGATAATGCATTCAAATAGACCTTTCTACTCACAAGAGATTCTCATCTAGCTGTTGAAATCTCAAGGAGAAAATTGGAAACTTAAATGAATTTTCTTTTGCTGACGCTGAGAATCTAATTTTTTCATTCTCATTTTAGGCACCCAACTTCCTCGCCATTGCCTAAATTTTATAGACGCTGGGAAAATTTCCAATAGCTAGATGGAGAAAACACAGGCAAATTAGAGAGGTTGGAGAGAATGCTTCCAAATAAGCTGTACTTTTTGAAAGAAAGAAGAAACGTCAGATGTAGCTGACAAACTGAAACTCATAGATATGGATACTATAAACTTTTAAAATATAGTTAGAGACGCCAAGGTAAGGCAAAATTCTTACAATCTGTCAAGAGTAATAAATTGAGATTATTTAAATCAGTATTAACCTAACACAAAGGTGCTCTTGGTGTAGGTGGAGTAGGAAATAAATAAGTTCTGAAGATGTGTTAAAAGGGTGTTCTGTGATCTGCAGTCCATGAAATTTCATTGAGTGCAGTATAGGGGGAGCGGCCAACAACTTTTAATCTGCTGATGACTGATCACAGTGTTACTCTGACAAAGATTGTGTGGAGCATTAGAAGCAAAATGGTATCTTGGATGACTGATTAAAGAAAGATTCCTTTTTGCATGATTTCAAGAGCTAAAGCTTATTTAGAACTAACAGATGTGTAAAAACAATGGACAAAGCTGTAGTATTAGTTGGAGAAGGATGTTACCACTGATTGTCTTGACTGATTTGAAGGACCTTTGGTCATAATGAGCCTTAATAATAAGAGGCTGTTACTTAACCAAAATGTAGATTATGGCATGATAGCAATCAGGTATATTAGAGGAGTAAGCATTGTTGCTAAGACTATGAGGAGATCTGTGGATACAGATGTGCACTCCACAAATGCCTTAGATGTTCTGCATTATCTCCACTCAAGCCCGTGTGACATCTTTGATTGGGTGGAGCTTAATGCATTCTCCCAATTTAACCCTTTTGGAATCATCACCTTATGAAGCAAAGTCAATCGTACACAATACGTTAAAAACATAATTTACGTCGCACAAATGGGGTCTATTGAAACAGTTATATTTCCAGGACAAAATCACAACAATTACTTCACTGGTGATATATTGCTCTGAATTCTCTAATTTCATACCATTTATTAACAAATAGAACTTGCATTTTTGTGGCATTCATGATTTCAGTGTTTTGTAACCGAAGAAATACTTTGATCTGTAGATCTGTAATAAAATTCAGTAGGGTTTCACACAGTAAGGACTCACAAAAACAATAAAATTACCAATTTATCAGTTTTACTGATATTGGTTGAGGAGTATATGTTGACCTGGACTGCAGAGGAATTGATCTGGTCTCTTTGAATTGTTCTTTTCCAGCTACCTGAAGTGCACACAGGCACCAGTTTAACACCTCATCTGAAGACAGTACCTCTGACCACCAGCATTCTTAGTATTCTGCTAAACCAGCAAATTACGTTATATGAACAAATGCTGGAATGGGGCTAGAACCTACTTCCTACTGCATGCTACAACTAAACCAAAATTTATGTCATTTCTCCACTGTTTCCTCATATCTCTGCAAATGTTTCCTTTTGAAGTATATCAGATTCCCTATTAAAAGTTATTGTTGAATGTGTTTACATCATATTTTCAGGCTGCACATTCTAGATCACCATTACCTGTTGGGTAAACAAAAAAATTCTCTTCATCTCATTGTAGGTTCTTTTTACCAATTGCTTTAAATTCACATCCATTGGTTGCTAATTCTTTTAGTAATGGGAGTAATTTTGTTCCCACTTCATCTCACTTGCACTTAGTCCCTTACCTATAACCAATTCACTTCTGCTATTGCAGCTTCACTTAAGTACCCATTCTTGATACTTATTATACGTCCTTTCTGAACTACGCCTAACGCCAGAAGTGGGAAATAAACCAATTAAAAGTAAACAGTAGGTTTTACTTTAGTTACATAAATCTCTGGAATTAAACTAATTATTTTGTTACTATGAAAATATTGCATAGACAGCGTGATATTAGGTCTTGTCAGGTTTCCCAGAAAGTGGTTTTGTTCTGCTTTCGGAGCTTTTTGGTCATTTTCAATGCCTTTTCTGAAGACCTTGACTGGAGAACAATTCCAAGTCCTTTGCCAACCATTTTTATGTCACAGCATAAATACTATTAAGCAACTTGCTCCCATTAAGGAGAAAGAGTTTGGAGGTTTTGGCTTGCTTTCCCAATTGGGCTTACCCATGACCACCCTCACTGACCCTACCTGAGTTGAAGCAAGTGATGGTCCTTTGATTACAACAAGATAGCAATTAGGAATGTGAACTGCTCACTCTCCAATCAAGAATTGCTAAAATCTATTATGGTATTGCAGTGACTGCAGAATACTGAGTTGGATCGCTCAGTGTTAATTGGGTGATAACTTTATGCACTGTGCCGTTGAGGGAGCCACAAAAATTCTCTGTTAAATAACTCCAAAAAAAACTGTAAGTTTCAAAAGATATTTGAAGATACTAAAAATCAGTTTAGATATGTATGTGTTGATTTTAGAAATTCTGATTTTTATCTAAGTTTTATACATACAAGTAAAATTAAAGTTGTTTTTAAAAAGGCAACCATGTAGACACTATGCTATGTTGAACAATGCAAATTGGTAGTTGAGGAGTTAAAAAGGGGAAGTATTCACTAATGAATTCCACCAGGATTTTGTGGGCGTGGGTTTAGTGCGGGAGCAGTATGTAAGGATCTCATTTACAAACATTGCTGGGCTGCCCAGAAAAAAAGGACTAAATACCTGTAATTAACTAGACTATAATTCAGTTCTTCATCACATAGTCGCAGTAAATGGATCTTTTGCAGAAAACAACTGAAAGCAACATGAAATCTCAGCTTCTTGTTTTCTTATCTCTCTTCTGTTTCTGGACTGTCATCTCTGAGGTAATAAATACTGTTTTGAGATCTAACAGTGTGTAATGTCTTGGAATTTTTGCATGTCTCAGCACCAACTCTTTTGGTTTAAGTAGCGTAATGCTAATTGTTGCACAACTCTTAAATATAGTTGTATTTACAGTATATTCAATTCCAATAGAAGCAAATCGTTTGCAATGTTTTGATTTATGCAAATTATAGTCTGTTTTATTATGTGCAGATGTGCCTGTAATTTTCTATTCCATTCGCATGTATTGTACAGAGCACTTCTACATCTGTGATGCATGATATTCAATTTATCTCTTGCTTTTATTGAATAAGAGAGGGTTAGGATTGAATGCAGTCATGCATATGGTACTGGGAATGTTTAAGGTCAGTATATGGCCAAGTCATGAAAATGAGAATCCGAATATGATCCCAGGATCATTTCATGATGGGTATCTACCTCAGCCTCTGATTCCACTTTCGGTAGGAGATCCAGTATTAAAGTTTATTTCACTGCCTTTGTAACTAGGCCCTTAGTGGAAAACAATTGCGAGCAAGTGGTGGCATTGGTAGAATGCAACACAAAGCGAAATAAAGAGTTGCAGTTATATATAGCACATTTCACCACCTTAGTACTTCCTAATGCTTTCCAGCCAATGAAACCCTATTGATGTGGTAATTTAAGTTCATGGATATAGAAGTTAGTGTTCATGTTCTAACAGGAGAAACTGAAAGATATGAGAATATATTTCAAATAAGAAAAAGACTATAATGTTTACTGTTCTTTGAACCTTTGATTCATCCTTCGAGGTGACGAATGCAGTTTACCTGTTTATATGTTGGCGCAATGCTGTGTGTGATAATTCAGATTAAGAAAACATAACCAATGTCTATTGAAAGCTGTTAATACTGATGCATATCACAGATGTACAGACAAGTATGATGAGTTCTGCTGCTGTACAATGGATAACATATATTAGAGTAACAATGTAGCACTGTGAGGGATGATTTGTAATGACAATGAACACAATGTTGCACTGGGAAGCTAGAGCGATAATTAACATTTGATGGCTCCTAGGCAAAGTAGCATGGTGTTTGGGTGTGGGAGAATGGTATTCAAATAACAGTCTCAGTTAACATTCATGTTTCACTTAATAGCAAATGGGTTAGGGTGGAACCTTCAGATGAAATGGAGGTGAAATGTTGCACTGAAATGCAAAAAAGAAATTGGCAGCAGATCCATTTCTTACCACATCTCTGTATGTCCTGTCTGTTAACTATAGATACTAAGGATACCAGTAGGCCAGAATTTTCTCTGTGGAGAAGCTACTATGCCAGTCACTTGGTCATAGATTTTCATTGGGTTTTGCACTGGATCTTGCTGTAAGTATTGGAGTTAATAAAGGTCTGTGCCTGCTGCAAAGTATTTTGGGCTTGTGTGTACAGGAAACCCAAGCATGTAATTTCTTAATTAATGACTGAAGAGTTGTAAATGAATGCTGAATCTGAACTAAGAGGTTTTAGTTCAAATATCAGTTCAGTATGTAGCACACTCACTTTAGATTTACAAGGCTCCAGGCGTAAGTGCAACTCCAGGACTTGAGCACAAAAATCTAGGTTGACTTTTAACTGCAGTACTGAGGGGTTGCTGTACTGTGAGGAATATTATGCCTTCATTTGGACATCACCATTGCTTCTTCTGGATTCTCAAGTCGTTGTAAAAGTTCCTATGGTACTATTCAAAGAAGAGATTTATTATTCCCAGTGACCTGGCCAATATTTCTTTCTGATTGACATTGGACAAAAAGAAAATTACGTTGTTGTTTGTGGGATGTTGCTGTATGTATGTTGCAGGCCACATTCTCTACATGACAACTATATTTTAGAAGCACTTCATTGGCTGTAAAGCACATTGAGACATCTGGTGGTCATAAAAAGTTCTTTTCAGATACTTTTTAAAAAAAGACTTCAATGCCAAATCAAGTATATAAGGAAGATAGAGAGGGAAAGTAAGATTGTATTGAGAGAGAAAAGGGCCATTTTCTTTAAGATGTTTAACTTTTTAAATTTTACTTTGAAATCCAAAGGCATTAAATTACATATTTTGTTGTGCTAGAGAAATTGTCCTCCATTAATTAAAACTTACCATGATATTAGAGGGTATTTTAATTGGAATGAATATCCCTCAAATGTTTTGGTGTATGTGATGGGCATTAATCAAGGAAATGCAGCAATGTTGTATCATTCTATTTATTCCAATCGTGAGTTATATAATTAATGTGTTAATGTGTAAGCATGTGACATTTGGAGGAGCAGGGCATCATGGAAAGTATCATCCCAATTTGTATATTTGCTGTACATATGTGGTTGCTGGAAGTTGCTGCCTGATTCTACTAAATAAGAGTCCTTTAAGGCTCATCTTTATTTCAAGTGTACAATCTAACTCAATGGCTTTAGTTCATTTTTAAATCTCAATGGAACCTATTCAAAGGGGAAAATTGTTTGAATGTTCCATGGAAGCAAAGTAAGCAAGTATGTTAGAATGACTTTAGAATATTTGTTAGTCAACATGTACATGTATATTATTACACACCTCTGGAGTAGTTGGGACTTTAACCTGAGCCTCCTGGCACAGAGTTAGAGATACTACCACTGCACCACAATAATGCTTGGAATGATTTCAGACACTTAGAAGTTCATCTTTGAAAGATCACCCTTAATTTGCTACTTAATTCCAATTCCATTCAACTTTGTATCTATTAAATTCCAAATTTGCTGTTTATTTGTTTAATTCAATTGATAGAATAGTTCATTTTTAAGTGCAAAAATATGTTCAGTATATTATTACTCACAGGATAGTATAGAGAACCAAAAGTAATACAATTTGGAGATTAAATTTTAAACATTTGATTTGTATTTTAAAAAAATCTTCTTTCAGGATATAGATTTGAGATCTCCTTCACCTGCATAAGGTGTGGGAAAACTGCTTAATCGAATATAAAGAAGGAAAATTTGTCTAAAATTTTAACAGAGCCAGACTTCTGGAATACCGTGTGCAATTCTGGTCTTCCTCCTACAGAAAGGATGTTGTGAAAGGGTTCAGAAACAATTTACAGGATGTCACCAGGGTTGGAGGGTTTGAGCTATGGGGAGATGCTGAATTGGCTGGGGTGTTTTCCCTGAATTGTCGGAGGCTGAAGGGTGACCTCATAGATGTTTATAAAATCATGAGAGACATGGATAGAGTAAATAGAACAGGCCTTTTTCCTGGGGTAGGAGAGTCCAGAACTAGAATGCATAGGTTTAAGATGAGAGAGGAAAGGTTTAAAAGGGACCTAAGGGGCAACGTTTTCATGCAGAAAGTGATACATGTATGGAATGAGCTGCCAGAGGAAGTGGTGGAGGCTGGTACAATTGCAGCATTTAAAAGGTATCTGAATGTGTATAGGAATAGGAAGGGTTTAGAAGGATATGGGCCAAATGCTGGAAAATGTGACTATATTAGTTTAAGATATTTGGTCAACATGGATGAGTTGGACCAAAGTGTCTGCTTCCATTCTGTACATCTCTACGACTCTATGACTAAACCATTGGCTCATTACCTATTCCTTTGTTAAACAGCTCAAATGTTAACAACCCATTCTGAACCACAAGTTTACACAGCCTGAGAAAATCAATCTGATGGAATAGATAATATAAAGAGGTCACTATATATCAACTCCAGTTTTCAAATTAGAACTACGACTAACCGTATTAAAAAAATTAGGTATCCACGTAGTTTTGCTTTCAACAATCAGATGGTGAATTACCCAATCTTGTTGCGTGCTTTCATTTAATAAATTTTCTTTAAACTATTAAATTATCTTTGTAAAAGTGTCAAAGATCTTTAAATTTCATTCAAAGTGGGCTAAGTAGGCCTCTCTATGGGTGATATTTTATCTAAAGATATTATATGGGTTCCGTCAAAGTTATTACTGCAGCCTTAGCAAATACCAAACATCCATAGATTTTTTTTTAAAGTGGCATTGCTGCTGTTGTGTTCATGTTAAATGGATGGAGTTATTCCATATTTAATAACTAAATTGCACAAGTTTACAGTAATTACCAACTCCGAGCTTCTTCCCTAACCCATCAAGCAGATGTTGAAACTTTGGTTTTACCACAAATAGAAATAAATTTTATTTCAAAATGGAAAACATTATGTTGGGACCTTGTTGCACAGAGTTCAGTGTCTGACCTGCTAAATCACAGTTCAGCTGTGAAATTGTAACACTTTACAATGTTCAGATTCACATTGCACTGCAGTGCACATGCGAGGTGAGTACATTTTCCAGTCCCCAGACTAACAATTTTATGGGGACAAAGTTGAAAGTCTATTTTACTTTCTATTGGAATGTTATGGCTAGATACCCAATGAGTTCCTTGAAAGTGGAGTCGCAGGTAGACAGGATATTGAAGAAGGCATTTGGTGTGCCTGCTTTTATTGGTCAGTGCACTGAGTATTGTATTTGGGAGGTCATGTTGTGGCTGTACAGGACATTGGTTAGGTCACTTTTGGAATATTGTGTGCAATTCTAGTCTCCTTGCTATAAGAAAGATGTTGTTAAACTTGAAAAGGTTCAGAAAAGATTTATAAGGATATTGCCAGGGTTGGAGGTTTGAGCTACAGAGAGAGGCTGAATAGGCTGGGAGTATTTTCCTTGGAGTATCAGAGGCTAAGGGGTGACCTTATACAAGTTTATAAAATCATGAGGGGCATGGATAGGGTGAATAGCCAAATTCTTTACCCCAGGGTAGGGGAGTCTAAAACTAGAGGGCATAGGTTTAAGGTGAGAGGGGAAAGATATAAAAGGGACCTAAGGGGCAATGTTTCCACATAGAGGGTGGTGTGTGTATGAAATGAGCTGCCAGAGGAAGTGGTGGAGACTGGTACAATTACAACATTTAGAAGACATCTGGATGGGTATATGAATAAAAAGAATTTAGAAGGATAAGGGCCAAATGCTGGCAAATGGGACTAGATTAATTTAAGATATTCTGGTCGGCATAGATGAGTTGGACCAAAGGGTCTGCTTCTATGCTATCCATCTCTATGACTCTATAACTCCATGATAATTGCCTACTTTCGTTTTCAGTTCTCCAGGGCTTATAAACAAAAGTGTTACTTCTTAATTTTTCATAAGAAGGATGAATCCATTAAAGAATTAGTTTATTACTGACTGATTCTTTCAGTGCCAGCTATTTTGTGATATTGATTATAAAGTTGAGGTAAAAATTGTTTAAAACAGTTTGCAATGTATTCCAGATGGACAATAGTGCCTTTGATTGCAGTGCAGCCCTTGATGACACAAAGGCAGAGTTTCAGGTATTTCTTTCTGAAATACAGAAACAAGTATTAGCTCATGCCTGCAGCTAATATTCTTGTTGCTTAGGACCATCACAACACATGCTGCATGCTCCTCAACCTACTCCCACACAGGATGTGTGAATACGTGCCAACAAATTACAGAATTCACGTAAGATCCCTGTGGTTGCTGTGCAGATAACAAACTCTATGCTGTAGGACAGTGGATCTCATATGGATTATCTCAAAGCAGATTACCTTTTAGCTTTTCTTTATTAATGTGGTTACTGAAGTTAATATGCAGCAAAATGTTCTGGGATTGCCAATGCTCATTGTGTGTGTACACAGAGATATTTTGTTCTCCTTTTCCTTCTATCAATTCAATAAGCACCTTTTTTTCCATTTTGTATGTACTTTAAATAAGATTTATATTTATTCAGTTTCCTGTAGTATTGCTTGACAGTGTATCTGCAATTTTACACTTGCTTCTCTCAGCAGCCTGAAATATATCCTATCCAGAGCAGATGATTTTTCTAATTTGAGGGCTGCTGATCTTTTAAGTACTTACTTGTAATCTGTTTTCATCCAATCCAATATCAATACTGCTTTCTCTGGTATGGCTAGATTGGCAACATCCATTTCTATTGTGAAGGAAGATGCCAAGTACTCATATAATGACTCAATCATCCCCTCTGTCTCCAAAAGGATATTGCCTATGTCTTCAGTCTTTTTTATAGGCCTCCTCTACACTATATATATTCGTTTTGGTTTTCTACTGTATTATGAACATTACATTTATCTTTTAACTACTGTATTTTTCATCACGTGGGGAACTGTAGTCTATTGTGCATTTCCTTCCTCCCTCATGTAAATGACTGCATTTTCTACCTGAACATGTCCTCTTTGAAAACCTCCCATTGTTCCATTCACTCATTTGCTCACCAATTTCTAATTCTAGTCCACCTAGGTGAGATCACTTTTCAGTTCATTGAAGCTATCCATCCTCCAAATAAGTATTTTCACACTTGATTGTTCCAAGTCCTTTCCAAGTAACTCTTTCAAACCTAATATAATGATCACCAAATACTTCCCACTGAAGCATATTTCATTTGTCCCACTTCACTAGCTCCAGTAATACTTCTTTGTACCCTCAGTCATTCATTCTGTTACTCGCCCTGTCTATATTAATGTAATTGATGTCCTCCAATATCACTGTTTTTATTTCTTGCAAATTTTTCTGTAATTTGCTCCTGTAGCTCCATACCACTACTTGTGGCCTATAAATTACATCCAGTAGGGTAATGGCTTTTTTGTTATTCATTATTGCATACATGGGAGACTCAATGACTCTATGTGTGCTATCATTAGATTTTTTAAACTATAAGTCCATGGAATCAAGGAGTCAGGAGAGCTCAGACCACACTCTAGAATACTTACATGGTCTGTATAATACCAGAATGTGAATAGATTGAATTATATTGAAATTTTAAATTAAATCAGTCAATCTGGAATATAAAGCTAGTTTCAGTAATGGTAACTACAAAGATATCATTGTTGAAAAAGCATGTCTGATTGACTAATGATCTTTCGGGAAAGATATTTGCCACCCTTACTTGGTCTGGACGATACATGACACCATACCCACAATAATATAGTCTATTATTAATGGCCTTCTGAAACATGGCCTCGCACGCGATGCAGTTCAAGAGCACTTAGGCACAGGCAACAGATGCTGACTTTTCCAGTCACACCCAAATCCCATGAAATAATAAAATATTGAAAATATCTTGGTAACATCTGAACCGTTATTACTATGTAACGTGTATGATTTCATGAGAAACCAACAACGTCGGCAGAACAAAAAGCAGATTCTGCATATTCAGTATGAGGAGTTAGGCACCAAATTAAGAAGCATACCCTCAAAGGCCATGTCTCAAGAATATTACTTGAGCCAAGTATATATTAGTAAGTGGCAAATTAGGTTAAAGAGATGAATGCATGCCTCAAGACTGACATGGGAAAGGTGCATTCATGGGCCACTGACACTAGTACTGGGGAAGGTAGAATCTACACCATTAGCCTCCACCTGAACTGTGCTGGAGCCAATGTTCTTGTCTGAACAACACTGGGAAGAAGGGAGGATTTGAATCTAAATCGTAGGAGAAAAGGATCAAATTTGAGAGGATGTGGCAAAATAAAGACTAGAGACAAAGCAAAAGAAAATGGTACTTAGACAGGAAATGATAAACAGTCCATGAGGGAAGAGTTACAGAATACAAATTGAAGAGTAATTCCACAGATAAAGCTAGAGGTAACAAAAGAAAGGATAAAACTAAAGACTATGGGAATGCACCTAGCTTTCAAAGCAAAGCAGATGAAATCAGTGCACAAATAGAAATAAATAAATATGACATGGTAGCTATTACAGAGAGAGAGCTGCAAGATGACATGGATAAGTACCTGAATATTGAAGGATATAAGAAATTTAAAAAGGACAAGGTGCCATAAAAAGGATGGTTGTATTGGTTAATAATGGTTTTAGTACAACGGAAGGATGATCTAAATTCAGGAATCCAGGATGTGAGACTGATTTGGATAGAGGTAATTGAAAAAGGCAACATGTCACTTGTACAGGCCTCCTAATAGGAAACACATGATACTATTGAATATAAAGGAAGTAATAATTCAAACCTATCAGAAAGGCATGACAATAATCATGGGAGATATATAGAGACTGTTAATGATAATTTCTTAGAACAGTACATTCTGGAGCCAACCAGGAAACAGGCTGTACTAGACCAGGTATCGCACAACATGTTAGTATTAGTTAAGGATCATGTACTTTAGATGCCCTTTGGTGCAATGACCATAGTATAATTAAATGTTAAATTCACTTTGAGGGAGAGAGGAATGGGCTGGAGATTATATTTTAAAGTTAAATGAGGGGACTTATGAGGACATGAAAGAAGAGCTGTCTATATTGAATTATGTCAAAGGATATATCAACAGAGATGCCAGGGCAGATATTTAAGAGAATATTTTGGAATACACTGGATAGATATATTCCTAAGGATAAGAAAATTCCAAGGGATGGACTCACCATCTTTGGTTAACTAGAAAATTAAACTTATGATCAAACTTAAAACAAAATATATAATTATACAAGGACAGATGGCAGATTAGAAGTTGGATAGAAAAAGAAATGACTAAAACATTAATAAAGAGGGGAAATTTAGAGTACAAAAGAAAGCTAACTAGAAACTTAAAAACTGATAGTAAGAGCTTCTACAAATATCTTAAAAAGAAAACAATTAAGAAAGTGAGCATTGTCTCTAGAGAAAGCGAGTTTGGAAAATTAAAGAGATGGCAGATGAATCAATCTTCACTATTGAGAATATAAATAACATGCCACATGGATCAGAGCATCTCAATTATTTACAATTTATATCTATGGCTTAGTTGAAGTGATAGAAAGTGCAGTTGCTAAATTGCTGATGACATAAAGATAGAAAGGGAAGTAAGTTGCAAAGAGGGCATAGGAGGTATAAAAAGATATAGACAGGCCAAATGAGTGGAGAAAGGCTAAGCAAGTGGTGTATAATGTAGGAATATGTGAAATTGTCAATTTTGGTTGGAAGAATAAAAAAGAAGCCTATTATCTAAATTGTGAGAGATAGCAAAGCTTATGAGATGTAGAGGGATCTGAATGTTCTAGTGAATGAAGTGCGAAAATCTAAAATGCAGGTATGGCAAGTAATTAAGAAAGCTAAAAAATTGTTATCATTTATTGTGAAGGGAATCAAATTCAAAAAGTAGAGAGGTTATCCTTAACTTATGCAGGGCATTGATGAGACCACATCTGGATTACTGTGTATAATATTGGTTAATGTATTTAAGGAGGATGCAAATGTGTTGGAAGCAGTTCAGAGAAGTTTTACCAAACAAAACCTTGGATATATGGGTTGTGTTGTGAGAATAGCTTGGACAGTCTCAGCTTATATCTGCTGAAGTTTAGAAAAATAAGGCTTTGTTGAAATATTTAAGATCCTAAGTGATCATAGCAGGTAGGTCTGGAGAGAATGTTTCCTCTTATTGATGATTCTAGAACTAAGGATAATTGTATTAAAAGTAAGAGTTGCCCGTTTAAAACAGATGAGGCAAATTTGTTTTTCATAGAGGGTTGCAAGTCTTTGGCACTGTCTTCCTGAAAAGGCAGTGGAAGCAGAATCAGAGTCATAGAGTTATACGGAACGGAAACAGACCCTATGGTCCAACCAGTTCATGTCGAACATAAGTCTTAACTAAACTAGTTCCACCTGCCTGCTCCTGACGCATATCCGTCCAAACTTTTGCTATTCAGGTATCTATCCAAATGTCTTTTAAACATTGTAATTGTACCTACATCCAATACTTCCTGAGGAAGTTCATTCCACACGCAAACCACCCTCTGTGTAAAAAAGTTGCCTCTTATGTCTTTTTCAAATCTCTCTCCACTCACCTTAATAGTCTACTCCCAGTCTTGAAATTCCCCATTTAAGGGAAAAGACAACTACCATCAACTCTATCTATACCTCTCATTATTTTATCAGATCACCTCTAAATCTCCTCCACTCCAGTTTGCACTCCTGATTTCCATCTTAAGAATGCCCTTACTTTGATTCTTTTAATGGCAGGAATGGGTAGATATTTGGCAAGCAAGAGGGTGACACATTTTTGGGGCTAGGTAGGAAAGTGGATTAGAGATTACATTTAGAATGGCCACGTTTTAATTAAATGGCAATGCAGGCTTGAGGGGCTGAATGGCTTACTCCTGCTCTTTGTTCATTTTTAAATATTTAAATATCTGTTGAATAATTTATCATTTTGATTTGATTAGAACATACCCAGGAAAATTAGGTCTGCTGAAATATGGCCTTGAAAAATAACAAGACCTAAGTTAATTCCAGTTTTGTGGGATTGTGGTTTGGCTGAATTGTTTGGGCAGGGCAAGATAGAGGTGAAGAAATGTTGACTGTAACTCTGTTATTACTGGCAACACTTTCCATTCTTATAACCTCCTACTGTTCTTGTGCTTTCTTGTGTTGTTTCAAACTGTTCCTTTATGTGGAACTTTGCCTTTGTCCTCCCCAACACTTGTTATTTCATCTCTCTGTCTTGCTGTCTCTTCCTTTGAACACCATGACCTTTTCTATGAATTTTGCTCAGTTGCTAACATGCATATTTTCTTTTTCTAAAAAATGTACTTTTTGTAGAACCCTCAATTGCTGGTACTACAGCTGTGCTTTGCGAGAATTAAATAGGGCTGTTTCTGTGCTCCAAATTCTTTCAGTCCAAATTGGCTAAGGTGGTGTTTTGGCTTTTCACCAACTCCCATTCAACTCCACATAACCCTTCAGCATATTCTTGTCTCCCTAATGTTCTAAGCTAGCTTTTTTCCTAAATTGATCTCAATTGTTTAGCTCAACTGCTTCATGTGCTGTCAAGTCCACATATAAACACTCTCCAGTTCAAGATATTTCTTCTGAATTCTTTATAGGATTTATTGGTGATAACCTTATTGACTGTAGTTGTCTGGTGATTGTGAAAAGTGCTATATAAATGGCCTTTAAATTTTTTCCTCTGCCTTCTCTCAGGCAGAACTATGAGTCCCTGACAATTATGAAGTAAAAGAGAAATGATCTGTTTGCCAACATGATATAGACAAGTTTTGCATCATTAAAAATATTCAAAACTTCCTGACCTCCATTCTCTTTCACTGTCACTCACTCCCACCTCTCAGAGGAAGCACTCACATGCATGCACATATTTGTAACACAGTAGTTTTTAAAGAGCAATAGACATGGAAAGAAAATTGAAAAAAAAAATCAGTAGGATTTAGATGTCATTGTTTTGTCATCTATATAAGATGCCCAAGTTGTGAAAAGTAATCTACAGCAGAACAGCAGCCACCTTTAGGAATATTTGTATTCAGTGATAATTTGAGAAGCATCATCTTTTTTAAACACCATTTGACTTTTAAACCTATTTTTATATTTCAAGTGCACCCATTTGCTTAATGTTTGGTCTTTCTACTCTTTGTCCCTTTTTGTATCTACACTATCATGAGATTCCACGTCGCTGCAGTTTGAGCTTTGTGGCAAGACTTTGATTTGGGGAATTACAACAGAAGAGAATCTAGTAAAGTTATTTACTTCTCTGTCACCTCTTCAGTGTTGCAGTAAGACAAGTTGGAATTTGTTGATCCCTTCACCTACAATGTCTAGTTTAATGTGCTGCCTAAACTTTACTCTTCCTTTAAAAATACTAAACGAAGTGAAAGTTTAAGCAATAAAAAAATTATTTGGTGCAAAAATGGCTCACTCTAGGCTTTTGTGGAATGTGTATGAGCTACTTCTTATTTTGATGAAAGTGCAAATCTCTTCTGCAACCTTATTTTCTCCTTTTCTTTATTGGGGTTTCTTCTTCACATTAATGGAAACCTAGAGATTGAAAGGGTCTATTTTGTCTGGGGCTTCTGCCAGTAACGGTCTGAACTAGCAGATGAGAAGCACGTAAGCATGATTTGGGGTGACTGTCTTCTAATTATTTCTCCTCGTCCATGACTTCTAGTTAGCACCTCCCACATGACAGTGACTGAGAGTAGGAACTCAGTAGCTGCAAGATAAAAGCATCTTCTACAATTATAGAGTGAATATGTTGGGACTGTTGTCCTTGGGGAGAAGGCAGCTGAGAGGAGACCTGATCAAGAGTTTTCAAAATCATAAATGGGCTAGATAGAATACACAGGAGAAATTGTTCTCACTCATAAAACAAACAAAAAAGGACATAGATTTAAAGTGATTTGCTGAACAAGCCAGGGTGAAGTGAGGAAAGACTTCTTCACTCAATGAGCAGTTAGGATATGGAATGCACCACCTGGAAATGTAGCATTGAAAAGGACATTGTGTGATTAATTGGATAAAAATAATGTGCAAGGGCATGGCAAAAGAACAGGAAATTGGCACTAGGTAATGATGCTCATTTATTGAGCTGCTGCAGGCATGATGGGCAGAATGGTCTCCTGTGCTGTACTCCTTTAGTGATTCTGTCACGTTCCCATTATTGGATGGTACGGTACACTGAATCTGTGGCGCTTAACCAACTCTACATTTAAAGCTGATGTAATGTTTCACAGAATCATGAAATGAGAGTTAAAATGAGTTTAGTGTCTATCAAGACAGTGTAAATTTCAAGAGCATTTTATTTGTTCAGGTAACTGAAAGATCCTGCAAATTAAAGCTTAGTATTTAATTTAGCTGTTACTTAATAATCTAATCTCCATCTTACTTTCTAGAATTTTGATGAGCTAAAGAAGTCCAATATACATAAATGTTATGCTAGAGGTTTGCAAGAAGTCTAATAAGCTGCAAACTGATGAGCTTGAAACCTACTGTCCATGCTACAGCAGATTTACTTGTTACCAAGCCATTAACTTAATATTTGTACAGAATGGACTCCTTAAGTTTGGCACTCTGACTCCCTGATCTTGGCTGAGCATCCAGGGAGGTGAATTCTTACCTGAGGGGGAAAAATAAAGATCAGAGCCAATTCTTACACTTAACAGGTTGTCTCAAGGGTAATTTGTCAGAAGGTTGGGAGCAGCTGGTCCTGCTCTGCATGTTGGTGATTTTTATCAGGCAACGGCACACACAGTGTGGAGGGAATTACAAAGAGAGAAAAATTGAATGATAAACATAGTTTACGGGTGAGACCATGTGATTTCTGCATGAAATACCCTAAGAATCTGGCAGTATATGATTGTAGTGAATTGTGTAGTTGTTGAAGCCAGCCAACCAAAAGCTAAGATAATCATTTTTGGGAATTGTTTACCTGTCTGTTTTGTTGAGTAGAAATCAACACCTGGCACCTTTCCTTGGGACAACTCACATCACCTGCTTCCCACCGTTGTTCCTTCAGGTGACTGATTAGACACTGTGAACAAGAAACATCTTAAGATTCAGAATTCCCATACAGAAGCAAGAATCCCTTGGAGCATCTACAATAAAACGGAGCTAGGAATGGTACTGAAAGACAGGATGTAGAGCTGAATGATTTGTCAAAAGGAAGGTACTACTAAAACCAAATGGGCATATCTTTGTAATATTTCTTTGTAATTAGGGCCAAGAGGGATAATTGAAGAAGGGAGTGGGAGCCTGCTTATATTCAATAATTGCAGGGAGGCTGTATTTATGAACTGGAAAAAGAAGCTTAGATGGAGAAGAGTGCTTCAGCCAATGGGGTGAGACTGGATAGGGATGAGATTTCTACTGTATGCTGAGAGATGATGTTGGAACGCAGTAACTCTGTAGGCTAGGTGCAAGAATTACAATGAGAGTATGTTTGTGACTGAGAGACTTGGCAAAAAAAAAGGAATCGCATTGCTAGCGCTGTCCTTGCTAAGTGCTGATAAATGTTTTATTTTAATTTGTATTAATTGTTACTTCCTATGGTCAATTACGGGCTTTGACACATTTTGCCCAAATTTTGAACACGTGCACTTTAACAAAAATATGTTGTTATATTTATAAAGTGTTGTTTTCAGAACCAAACATGACATTCTACTCAGATTACCTTGAAGGATAGGTGTCTCAAAGGTTTGAGTAACAGGGGAAGTTAGCTGTTTCACTCTACTACAACGCAGTATCAAATGAGTGCTTGTCCCTAACTAGATGCTGTCAACAAGCCAAAAAACATTCTGTCAAATACACTAATGAGTAATATGATATAGGGATTTCTGTGCCAGTGTGATGCTGGCTATAGAGATCATACCTCCCAAAGACTGGCAGATAATATTAAAAATATCAGAGTATACATACAGCTGTTCACAAGCAATGTACTGACTATACCAAACCAGCCTGTACTTGTAACACACACAACACAATCTCCAACAGGAGATGTGAAGCTGTGATTGGAAAACATCTGCAAAACAATCGTGAGTGTGTGAAGTATTTCGCTGACAATCAATATCACCTGTGTGTCGGGCTAACAGTATGGGCACTTGCATCTGCAGGAAGCTACATGTATTAATATAAAGGGTCCTGTGCTTTGCAGAACACTGTGTATGCTTTAACTCGATAAAGCAGGTGACTGTCATCCTCCGATTCTTTTCTCAGGGCAATGCCTTGAAAAGTCAGAGTCATCCAGCCTGGTTTAGAATGTAACCAAAGCTTGGCAATTAATGTCAGTCATCATTAACCAGTACTTTCTCCATGGCAAAGCCTCTATCAAACAGACTATTTGCCAACCAGTCAGCACTCTCCTTTCATGGTATAAATGTTGTCTTCCACTGTTATTTTGATATTTCTTGCATATAATCCTGATGGGTGCAGTATAAAAAGTTTCTGTATACATTTTGTTGGAATTAATTATTTAATCCGTTCATAAATGCCTGTGTTCCCTCATCTTTCTGAATGTAAGATTTCTTGCCAATCAAGAACTAGAAGCATTCACATATAACTAAGGCTGGTGTTGTACTATCTGTAGTTACTTCAATTAGCCAGTTCAGACATCTCTTGGGCAGGTAGTAGTTGAACCCGGATCTGCTGGCCAAGAAGTAGAGACGCTAACATTGTACCGCAATGTCGGTTGCACTATTAATGGTGTAAGTACTTTTAATCAACCTGTTCAGATGCATTTTGACATATTTCTGGAGCTGACAGGAATGTCTGCTGGTTCAGAAGCAGGGACATTACCACTCTACCACATGAGCCCCCATGTCTGCATTATTGTTCTATCTATCCGGCTCCTTTAATACATTCATCAGCCAGTTGAGATTGGCTCTCAACAGGACATAACAGTTGATTACTGCGTCTGTTTCTAACAATCCTTTTCATTGACATCACATTGTACTTGACCTTTAGCATCAGTCATAGAGTCATAGAGATCTACAGCATGGAAACAGACCCTTCAGTCCAATCCATCCTTGCCAACCAGATATCCCAACCCAATCTAGTTCCACTGCCAGCACCTGGCCCATATCCCTCAAAACCCTACCTATTCATATACCCATCCAAATGCTTTTTAAATGTTGCAATCGTACCATCCTCCACCACTTCCTCTGGCAGTTCATTCTATACACATACCACCCTCTGCATGAAAATGTTGCCCCTTAGGTCTGTTTAATATCTTTCCTCTCTCACTCTAAACCTATGCCCTCTAGTTCTGGACTCGCCCACCCCAGGTTCTAGATTAGAGCGATGCTAGAAAAGCACAGCAGTTCAGGCAGCATCCGAGGAGCAGGAAAATCGATGTTTTGGGCAAAAACCCTTCATCAGGAATAGAATGCCCGACCCCAGGGAAAAGACTTTGTCTATTTATCCTATCCATACACCTCATAATTTTGTAAACCTCTATATGGTCACCCCTCAGCCTCCAACGCTCCAGGGAAAACAGCCCAAGCCTATTCGGCCTCTCCCTATAGCTCAAATCCTCCAACCTTGGCAACATCCTTGTAAATCTTTTCTGAACCCTTTCATGTTTCACAACATCTTTCCAATAGGAAGGAGACCAGAATTGCAAGCAATATTCCAACAGTGGCCTAACCAATGTTCTGTATAGCCGCAACATGACCTCCCAACTCCTGTACTCAATACTCTGACCAATAAAGGAAAGCGTACCAAACACCGCCTTCACTATCCTATCTACCTGCGACTCCACTTTCAAGGAGCTATGAACCTGCACTCTAAGGTCTCTTTGTTCAGCAACACTCTCTTACCATTAAGTGTATAAGTCTGGCTAAATATGCTTTCCCAAAATGCAGCACCTCGCATTTATCTAAACTAAACTCCATCCACCACTTCTGAGCCCATTGGCCCATCTGATCAAGATCCTGTTGTAATCTGAGGTAACCTTCTTCGCTGTCCACTACACCTCCAATTTTGGTGGCATCTGCAAACTTACTAACTATACCTCTTATGCTTGCATCCAAATCATTTATATAAATGACGAAAAGTAGAGGACCCAGCACCGATCCTTATGGCACTCCACTGGTCACAGGCCTCCAGTCTGAAAAACAACCCTCCACCACCACCGTCTGTCTTCTACCTTTGAGCCAGTTCTGTATCCAAATGGCTAGTTCTCCCTGTAATTCCGTGAGATCTAACCTTGCTGATCAGTTTCTCATGGGAAACCTTGTCGAACGCCTTACTGAAGTCCATTTAGGTCACATCTACTACTCTGCCCTCATCAATCCTCTTTGTCACTTCTTCAAAAAACTCAATCAAATTTGTGAGACATGATTTCCCACGCACAAAGCCACGTTGACTATCCCTAATCAGCCCTTGCCTTTCCAAATACATGTACATCCTGTCCCTCAGGATTCCCTCCAACAACTTGCCCACCACCGACGTCAAGCTCACTTGTCTATAGTTCCCCGGCTTGTCCTTGCCAACCTTCTTAAACATTGGCACCACATTAGCCAACCTCCAGTTTTCCGGCACTTCACCTGTGACTATCGATGATACAGATATCTCAGCAAGAGGCCCAGCAATCACTTCCCTGGCTTCCCACAGAGTTCTCGGGTACACCTGATCAGGTCCTGGGGATTTATCCAGCTTTATGCGTTTCAAGGCATCTAGCACTTCCTCCTCTGTAATATGGACATTTCGCAAGATGTCACCATCTACTTCCCTACATTTTATATCTTCCATGTCCTTTTCCACGGTAAACGCTGATGCAAAATACTCGTTTACTATCTCCCCATTTTCTGTGGCTCCACACAAAGGCCGCCTTGCTGATCTTTGACCCTAACAGGAAGATACTGCCTGCGGATTCTCGTTATCTCATTTCTGAAGGTTTCCCATTTTCCAGTCACTTCTCTTCCCTACACCCTCACTATTTTCTAATCTTTGTCATTGAACACTAGGAGGTGAGATTTTTAATCGGATGTTTATGTAAAGCTCCACTGCTAGAACATTGTGGTAATTTTGGAAAAAAAAAACAAAATGTGCACAAAATACACTTTCTGAATATTTATCTGCGATGTTTGTATATTTTAGAGACTTTATGTCTTTCGGAGTAATGAAATGTCTTTGGTAAATTTCTGTTAGTACACATTGTGCTACATGTATTCAGTTATTCTGTTGTCTGAACCAGCTTACTGAGGAAGTTGTATGTGATTCCTATTTTGTTGTTACATAGCTGTGTTAGTACCACTAGATGTTTCTATTAGCTTTCTGCGATGACATTGTACTTCCTTTGATATGTTGATACCTAAGAAAATAGTTCCAATATAAGTTATTGAAGTGGTCATCAATAAAATCAACTTTTCTTTAAAGTAGTGTTTTCTTGCACAGTAGTTGTAGTTCTACAGCTCAGTTCTCACTTTAAACTTCTGTTCACAGTGCAAAAGAAACATTGTTTTGACAATATCAATCTGATGACATAACTCTTTAACTGAAATGGAGGTTTAAAACGTTCCCTATTTAGGTTTGGGCCAAACCTGACTATATGGTTGGGCTAGTTAAATAGTAACCACAATCCTTTCGCTTTATTATTTTTATAGAGAGGTGATGTAACTTGACCTGACAAGGTCTATGGAAGGCGAAACTTTCCATTAAAAATGAGTTTAATCATGATCAGTTCATCATGCTCCTTATTGGACATATTCAATATTTGGCAGAGAATTTTTTTGAGCACTTGTATTTGTGTAAATTGTTAAACAACCATTGTCATAAATGGACTGAAAGTAGGGCTGTTATTCTTAGGACTAGTTTGGGTTAGTGGAGTCCAGATATATATAGATTGTTAAAGTATATGTAAGGGGATTATGTTTTCTCTCTGAAGCAACAAAAAATACAATATGGTACAAAATTATCTGACAATCTAAGTGACTTTTTTTTCTTGGATGTAGTTACAAGTAAAATGATTCCTTGAGGCTATGAATCACATTAATTGATGGTAAAAATGTTTGTAGGATTTATAGATGTGCAACATGAGATTTGAATACATGGATGACCCATGGATCAGGATTCTTTACTCAATTGGCATCAGATCATTGCAAACAGGAAGAGACATCAGTGTTAAACTTGGAAAACATGGTATTTATATGAAATCGAGGCTATTGCATTACATTTGACTGGGGGAATCTTTTGACTGTCTGATCCTTGACCCCATTCCTTTCCTCCAAAGCAGTTACTATTGGCTGTTCCAGCTTCCGGCTCAATACCCTCCCTCACCGTTGTCACCTACTACAGGAGGTTTAGACATATCTGCTTCAGCTGTGCCATGCTTGGTGCTGTTCCTCACTATATCCACCTGTTGCTGGAGGTTCTATTGCACATTTCTGCCTGGACAATGATATATAGCACACGGTGACTATTTGCTAAGTAGCTGTGTGATTAGCAGGTTCATTTGCACCATGGTGGCTATAATGGTTGGGTCTACATTAATGTAGCATTTTTTGCTTCCATTATCAATGTGGGCAGATTATAGAATCCCTACAGTGTGGAAAGAGGCCATTCAACCCATACAGTCCACACTGACCCTCCAAAGGGCATCCCACCCCTCCAAATCCTATCCCGGTAACCCCACATATTGCCATGGATAATCCACCCAATGGGCACTATGGACAACTTAGCATGGCCAATCCACCTAACTTGCAGATCTTTGGACTTTGGGATCTTTGGGAGGAAACCAGAACATCCAGTGGAAACCATGTAGATAGTGGGAGAACAACCTCTGCACAGACAGTCGCCCAAAGCAGGAATTGAACCTGGATCGCTGGTGGTGTGAGGCAGCAGTGCTAACCTCTGAGCCATGTGGTTATTAGTTGGGGTGATAAGTAGCAGTTGCTTGAGAGAGCCTTTTCATCTCTTATCTGTATTTGTGCCTTCCAAGGGATTCAGGTTCTGTGACACATCACCCACAGTGGGACCTAGGTCAGTCAGGTCTCCAGGAGTCATATGGTTTTAGTTTCTACTTTTCTGGCACATCATCGCTCTGCCATTTTTCCAATGCAAGAATCCTGATTGCTATCCGACTCCACTTCACTTGAGCCATCACGTACCTCTGAGTGAGCTACTTGTCTCCCTATCATCCCCAGAGTCCTGGCATCAATCAACTCTATCTGAAAGCCATATTCTGAGGCACCCTGCAGTTACGAGTTCAACAACACAAGTCTGGCTGCCTGTGTCTAGTTGTTTAATACTGGTTTAGGATTCAGTGTCCCAGATATCTTGTATCCCAACCCTTGATATTCCAGTGTTGGAGGGATGCCTTTATGCCAATTGGAATTCCAGTCAGTCACTGTTTTTCTTAGCTGTCCTGTACTTCATCTCCAATACTTGGCTTGATCTTGTGTGATACTTGGCTATTCACTCATAGGCTTGACCATCTCCATCAGAAAGTACAATGAGCCCAAGAAATCCAAGCAATCACACGATCAATAGATCTGTTCTAAACTTTGCAGTCTTGCCACACCGAGTCGTGAATGGTGGTGGGGAATTAAGCAACTCACTGGAGGAGGAAGCTCCACAAGTATCCCAATCCTCAATGACAGAAGAGCCCAGCACATCTGTGCAAAAGATAAGGCTGAAACATTTGCAGCAATCTTCAGCCAGCAGTGCTGATTAGATGATCCATCTCAGTTTCCTACACTGGTCTCTGGCATTACAAATACCAGTCAACCGATTTGATTCACTCCACATGAAAAAAGAAATAGTTTGAGGCACTGGATGCTGTAAAAGCTATGGGCCCTGACAACATTCCAGCAATAGACCTGAAGACATGTGCTCCAGAACTTGCCATTCCCCAGCCAAGCTGTTCCAGTACAGCTACACCACTGGCGTCGACCAAGCAGCAGAAAATTGCCCTGTTATATTCTGTACACAAAACACAAGATAAATTACTGCCCCAACATGTCTACTTCCAATCATCAGAAAAATGCTAGATGTCATCAGCAGTGCTATCAAGCAACACCTGCTCAGTGACGCCCAGTTTAGAGTCTGCCAGGGTCACTCAGCTCCTGACCGCATTACAGCCTTGATTCAAACATGGACAAAAGAGCTAAATTCCAGAGGTGAAATGAGAGTGACAGCCCTTGGCTGCATTCGACTGAGTGTGGCATCAAAGAGCCCGAGCAAAACTGGTTTCAGGAGGCAAACACTCCACTGGTTGGAGTCAAACCTGGCACACAGGAAGATAATTCTGATTGTTGGAGGTCAGTCATGTCAGCTCCCGGACATCTCTGTTGGGGTCCCTCAGAGTGGTATCCTAGGCCCAACCATCTTTGTTGATAATTGCATAACGTTCAGCACAGTTCATGCTCAAATGCAACAATATCCAGGCTTGGGCTGACAAGTGGGAAGGAATATTCATGCCACACAAATGCCAGGCAATGACCATCACCAATAAGAGACAATCTAACCACCACCCTTTGATATTTCAATGGTGTTACCATCACTGAATCCCCCACCATCAACATCCTGGGGGTTACCATTGACAAGAAATTCAACTATACAGTGGTTACAAGAGCAGGTCAGAGGCAAGGAATACTGCGGCAAGTAATTCACTTCCTGACTCCGCAAAGCCTGTCCACTATCTTCTACAAGGTACAATTCAGAATGGTGATGGAATACTCCCTACTTTCCTGGATGGGTACAGTTCCAAAAACACCCATGAAGCTTGACACCATCCAAGAATAAGCAGCCTGCTTGATTGGCATCACATCCACAAGCATCCACTCCCTCCACTGCTGACATTCAGTAGCAGCAGTGTGTAAAATCTACAATATACATGCAGAAATTCACCAGCGATCTTTAGACAGATCCTTCCAAACCCACAACCACTTCCAGTTGGAAGTACAACGGCAGCAGATACATGGGAACGCCATCTACTAATTCCCTCTAAGCCACTTACCATCCTTCCTTGGAAATAGATATCAATCCCTATTCTATCACTGGGCCAAAATCCTGGAATTCCTTAAGGGCATTGTGGGTCTACCTACAGCACAAGGACTGCAGCAGTTCAAGAAAGCAGCTCACCATCACCTTCTCACGGGCAACTAGGGATGGGTAATAAATGCTGGCCCAGCCACAACCACATCCCACAAGTGAATAAAAAAAAATGGTTCACATGAAGGACTGTGTCTCATCCAAAGAAGACAATGTGTAGAGAATAATCTATAGATGATTGCGGGTTGCTATTCTAACTGTAAACCAACTCTTGAAGGTATGTTTTCATTTGTACAGGCAAGGCACGCAGATGTCATTTTAAGTATGGCTGAATCATTCAGACTGTCCAATACCCTCTGGATGATCAGGACTGGTGTGGTTCTTGGCGATATGATTGACTTTACAAAGCTTCTGTACAATCTTGCTCTCAAAGTTATGCCTTTGATCACTATGAATCCAACATTGGAAACTGAAACCAATGATGTGAGTCACCATAGTCTTACCAGACCATAGGACTGCTCTCTCATTAGAGAGAGATTAGAGGTGGTGATTTAACCTGAAGACCACTGTATTGCAGGTGAAAGAAGTGGTTGAGAAGGACAGTCTTTCATAGTGATCTCAGCCAATGATGGGGAAATGAACCCATGCTGCTGGCATCACACTACTTTGCAAACCAACCGACTGAGCTAAATTGACCCCCAACCGATGATGTATTAATAGGCTGCCTATAGTTGACACCTTTTGGTTATGGGTGGAAACTTGAGCATAGAACAGTACAGCAGGAACAGGTCCTTTGGCCCATCATGTCTGCACCGACGATGATACCATTTGAAAGTAATCTCATTTCGTTGCACATAGTCTGTCTCCCTCTATTCCCTGCCTGTTCATGTTGCTGTCTAATTGCCTCATAAACATTACTATCATATCTGCTTCTACCATCTCCCTGGCAGTGTGTTACAGGCACCTACCATTTTCTCAGTAAAAAAAAACTTCCCTCACATATGTCCTTTAAACGTTCCCCCTCTCAGCTTAAATGTGGGCCCCCTTGTATTTGATATTTCCACCCTAGGAAAGAGATTCTGACTATCCACCCTATCCATGCTTCTCATAATTTTTATATACTTCTATCAGATTGTTCCATAGCCTCCAATGTTCTAGTGAAAACAATTCAAGTTTGTCCAACTTCTTGCAACTAGTATACTCCAATCCAGACAACATTCTGGTAAATCTCTTTTGCATCATCTCCAAAATGTCCACATCCTTCCCATAATGAGGTGACCAGAGCTGTACACAATACTCACATGTGGCCTAACTAAAGTTTTATTTAGTTGCAACATGACTTACTAACTTTTAGACTTAATGTCCCAACTAATAAAGGCAAGCACGCTGTATACCTTCTTTACCACCTTATCCACTTATGTTGCCATTTTCAGGGAGCTATGGATTGTACCCCAAGAACCCCCTGTACATCAATGTTTCTAAAGTTTCTGCCATTTACCATATACTTTCCTTTGCATTTGACCTCCCAAAATGCATCACCTCATGTTTGTCTGGATTGAACTACATCTGCCATTTCTCCACCCAACTTTCCGACTCATCTACTTCCTACGGTGGAGATATCTGTGTGTATCAAAACATGTTCCATCCTGTTGCTACTGGAGTCAAGCACTCTAAACATTTTTGCAAGGATCTCTAAAGGTCTATTGGCGACCCGGTATCCCATACACGTGTGCATTCATTTTCCTGCTTTGTTGAAAGAACACCTCTCTCAATTTCAACAATGGTCATCAATATCAGCAGCAATCCCTGGCCAGTAACACTGTTCTCTGGTCAGGGCAGTTTTCTTTTCCATTACTCATGTCTTGCTTGGTTATGAGCTATTACTGACACTCGACACCTGAGGCTGTGAGGAAGGATGAGTTGCTTCACCTCGCTCTCGTTCTTATGAACCAGTAGATAGAGGACACCAGCCTCTTTCCTGACTCCAGTTTCCGTGCCTGTTTGGACTCCATCATTAGCTGGTGCTGGGCTGAGTGGATGTTGGGCTTTTCAGTAATAGCGCAGTCTATTGATGCCCACGTCAATCAGCTAAAGCTGTCTGAGGTCCTCTTTTAACATGGATGGCAAAGGTGAAATCACACCAGGCTCTAGCTGCCTGGATCTGGTTGGATCTCATTCAAAAGCATCAATGATATTACATTGAATCTTGGTCTGAATGTCATGGGGGACGTAGAGTCAGAATGCTGTCTTTGACTACACGGTGACAGCTACAACCCCCTCTGGCTGGCCAGCACTGACTTCCCTTGGCTGTGGTTATTAAGGGCAGTCTCATTTTGAAGTGATCAGCCCTGTCACAATTCCAATACTTCTTTGGAATGTCCCTTAAGTAGGATTGGCTAAGGCATACCATGAAAATAGGACTGAATCTGTGATTGCTGAGCAGTGATCTGTTCTGCCTGAGGTTTACATCCCCATGCATGCTGACAGTCACATCCTTGATGGTAGCCTCTTTTCTGGTCTTACGAGTCCAATCTGTACCAGTCCCAGATTGATCTGCTGCAGAAAAATTATTGAAGTTGGTCATGCAACTCCATTCATAGGTTCCCAAGGCCAGACTGCTTCCAATAGGGGTAGTCCTTCAGCTGCCTGTCCCTGGTTGATTTGGAGTAGGGATCCAGGAGAGTGTTGTAGTTAAACAACTTCATCAGAGCCCAGGATACAGAGACTATGTCCTCCTCTCCAGCTTGCTTAAAACCATAACACCTTTGCTTTAGCTGCATCAGGCTATTGCTCTCCCCCGGCAGGCATAATACAAAGATCTACTGTGAACGTCTTTGAACATCTGCACCTCCGCTCTAGTATTTTCTGATTGACTTTCCACATAGATGTTCTGTTATGAATGTTGCCAGCTCAATCACATTGAGGCCCTTGGAGGCCATAACCAGCTATGAATCCTTAATCCAGTTTTTAATTCCTTGGTCATCGAGTGTTTCTGGTTTTTCTCTGAATATATCCAGGCTTCCTCCTCAGAGACCAGTAGAATATTTGACGAGTAACACCACTTCCTTCCTCCATGATGTTAAAGGAATATATGTTGGGGCCTATGTCTGTGTGTGGTCGAAAGGGGTCTTATTTCTTCCAAAGATGCACGAGCTTCAGTATTAGTGGTGCAGCCTCAACCATCCTTATGGACATTGCCAGTTTTCAGTTGCCCACCATCCACTCCATCTCGGCCAGATTCTTCTCAACCCTGTTCTGCTACGACTTAATGTCAGTGTTCTGGAATCCTGCTACGTCAGAAATGTAACATGAAACCACACAGACAACCCAAAGATCAAGAAACAAAGATTCTTTATTCCACTGGCCTTGGGACATTAGAAACATGAAGGAAAATTAAGATTCAGCATGGAAAACATACTGTTTACATGGATTAAAGCCCACAGTTTACATCTGATTGAAGAAATCCTTTTGTCTGTCAGATCCTTCTCCCTATCAGACCTCTTTCCTCCTAAAACACCCTTTCCTTCAGAGACAGGCTGTCTGATTGCTTCAGTTACGTTACGCAGTGCCCTGCTTCATTGCTGTCACTTACTATTGAAGGTTCCATACCAAATATATACAAACCAAGTATACTTCTTTAAAAAGTGCCCGTAGTTTTTTTTTCACATGAGAATGACAATTTTTCTGAAAGTTCTAAAAGATCAAGGGCTCAGTCCTCGTTGTTATGTTAGAATGTCGCCTGCTGCAGAAAATACAGGGGATGGAAGCTGGTCTCACTCGGACTGGCCTTTAGCCATGGAATATCTCTCTGATTGTGTTAGCAAGAACTGACTGGTCTTTGGGATGAGGGCTGTGGATAAACTTTTGGGTGATTTCACCTTTTCCCAAAACCTGAAAACCATATTCCCATCAAGTTGATGTCTGGGCATTGTTTCAAAACGTCTTTAAAAAGACTTACTCTTTCTTATTTTGATCAAATTTTAAAAATTATATGTATTAAGTTAGCCCGGAGCAGTGTTTTGTAGAGCAATAAGACGGTGCTAATTTCTGAGTCTTGATCAGAAGGAGCAAAATAGCCTTTAGTAGAGTGATATGCTCTTCTTGTCTGATGTGTGAGTTTCAGGAGAGTTTAAGTGTCACTGAGGATTATATCTGCAATAAGTATCATTGGTTGCGAATCCTGCCAAATTGAATGGATTGTTTGGAGTGACAGTTAGACGCAATGACGAATTTACAAGAGTAAGGAGGTGTGATGGATGACAGTTATAGGAAGGGAGAAAAGCCATGGATACAGTCAGGTAGATGGGTTAACTCCAAGAAAGGTAGGAGAGGTAAGCGGGTAGTACAGGAGTCTTCAGTGGCTATCCCCATTTCAAACAAGTATGCTGTTTTGGAAAATGTAGGTGGTGCTGGACTTTCAGGGGAATGTAGCATGAACAGCCAAGTTTCTGGTATCAAGACAGGCTCTAATGTAATGAGGGGTACATCGGTTCCAGTTGAGTTAGGGGACTCGAGTCCAAGGTACTGACAGATGTTTCTGCAGCCAGCAGTGAAAAATCAAAATAGTGTGTTGCCTTTCTGATACCAGGATAAAGGATGTTTCAGAGAGGGTGCAGAATGTTCTCAAGGGGGTGAGGGACCAGCAGGAGGTCATTGTACACATTGGAACCAATGACATAGGAAGGGAAAAGGATGACATTCAGAAGGGAGAATATATAAAGTTAGACATTAATTTTAAAAAGGAGGTCCTCAAGGATAGTAATATCTGGATTACTCCCACTGTGACGGGCTAGTGAGGGTAGGAATAGGAGGATAGAGCAGATGAATGCGTGGCTGAAGAACTGGTGTATGGGAAAAGGATGCACATTTTTGGATCATTAGAATCTCTTTCGGGGTAGAAGTCACCTAAACATGAAGGACAGATCGCACCTGAATTGGTAGGGGACTAATATACTGGCAGGGAGATTTGCTAGAACTGCTCGGGAGGATTTAAACTAGTAAGGTGGTGGTGGGCAGTGGGGGGTGGGGGGAGGTGTGGTATGGGGTGTGGGGAGCGATGGGATCCAGGGAGATACTGAGTAAAGAGATCAATCTGAGACTGGTAGAGTTGAGAAAAGAAGCGAGTCAAACAGTCAGGGCAGGCAGGAACAAAGCCGAGAACAATGTAGGACTGATAAATTCAACTGCATTTATTTTAATGCAAGAGGCCTAACAGAGAAGGCAGATGAACTCAGGGCATGGTTAGGAACATGGGACTGAGATAACATAGAAATTACAGAAACGTGGCTCAGGGATGGACAGGGCTGGCAGCTTAATATTCCAGGATACAAATGCTTTAGGAAGGACAGAAAGGAAGGCAAGAGAGTAGGGGGAGTGGCGTTTTTGATAAGGGATGGCATTACAGCTGTACTTAGGGAGGATATTCCTGGGAATACATCCAGGGAAGTTATTTCGGTGGAACTGAGAAGTAAGAAAGGATGATCACCTTATTGGGATTGTATTATAGACCCCCTAATAGTCAGAGGGAAATTGACAAACAAATTTGGAAGGAGATTTCATTTATTTGTAAGAATAATAGGGTGGTTATGGTAGGGGATTTTAACTTTCCAAACATAGACCGGGACTGCCATAGTGTTAAGGGTTTAGATGGAGAGGAATTTGTTAAGTGTGTACAAGAAAATGTTCTGATTCAGTATATGGATTAACTTACTAGAGAAGGTGCAAAAGATGACCTACTCTTGGGAAATAAGGCAAGGCAAGTGACTGAGGCATCATTGGGGGAGCACTTTGGGGCCAGTGACCATAATTCTATTAGTTTTAAAATAGTGATGGGAAAGGATCAACTAGATCTAACAGTTGAAGTTCGAAATTGGAGAAAGGCTAATTTTGACGGCATTAGGCAAGAACTTTCAAAAATTGATTTGGGTGCAGATGTTCACAGGTAAAGGGACAGCTGGAAAATGGGAAACCTTCAGAAATGAGATAATGGGAATCCAGAGACAGTATATTCCTGTCAGGGTGAAAGGAAAGGCTGGTAGGTATAACGAATGCTGGATGACTAAAGAAATTGAGGGTTTGGTTAAGAAAAAAAAAGGAAGCATATGTAAGGTGTAGACAGGATAGATTGAGTGATTCCTTAGAAAAGTATAAAGGCAGTAGGAGTATACTTAAGAGGGAAATCAGGAGGGCAAAAAGGGGACATGAGATAGCTTTGGCAAATAGAGTTAAGGAGTATCCAAAGGATTTTAAAAAATATATTAAGGACTAAAGGGTAACTAGGGAGAGACTGGGCCCCTCAGAGATCAGCAAGGCGCAGGAAATGGGGGAGATACTAAATGAATATTTGAGTCAGTGTTTACTGTGGAGAAGAACATGGAAGATATAGAAAATGGGGAAATAGATGGTGCCATCTTGAAAAATATCCATATTACAGAGGAGGAAGTGCTAGATGTCTTGAAACGCATAAAAATGGATAAATCCCCAGGATCTGAGCAGATGTACCTGAGAACTCTGTGGAAAGTTAGGGAAGTAATTGCTAGGCCTCTTGCTGAGATATTTGCATCATCAATAGTCACAAGTGAGGTGCCAGAAGACTGGAGATTGGCTAACATGGTACCATTATTTAAGAAAGATGGTAAGGACAAGCCAGGGAACTTTAGACCGGTGAGCCTGACGTCGGTAGTGGGCAAGTTGTTGGAGGGAATCCTGAGGGACAGGATTTACATGTATTTAGAAAGGCAAGGACTGATTAGGGATAGTCAACTTGGCTTTGTGCATGGGAAGTCATGTCTCACGGACTTGATTGAGTTTTTTCAAAAAGTAACAAAGAGGATTCATAAGGGCAGAGTGGTGGACATGATCTCTGGACTTCAGTAAGGCGTTTGACAAGGTTCCCCATGGGAGACTGATCAGCAAGGTTAGTTCTCATGGAATACAGGGAGAACTAGCCATTTGGACACAGAACTGGCTTGAAGGTAGAAGACAGAGGGTGGTGGTGGAGGGTTGTTTTTCAGACTGGAGGCCTGTTGCCAGTGGAGTGCCACAAGGATCGGTGCTGGGTCCTCTATGTTTTGTCATTTACATAAATGATTTGAATGCGAGCATAAGAGGTACAGTTAGTAAGTTTGCAAATGACACCAAAATTGGAGGTATAGTGGACAGCAAATAAGGTTACCTCAGATTACAACAGGATCTTGATCAGATGGGCCAATGGGCTGAGAAGTTGCAGATGGAGTTTAATTCAGATAAATGTGAGGTGCTGCATTTTGGGAAAGCAAATCTCAGTAGGACTTATACACTTAATGGTAAGGTCTTAAGGGAGTGTTGCTGAACGAAGAGACCTTGGAGTGCAGGTTCATAGCTCCTTGAAAGTAGAGTCGCAGGTAGATAGAATAGTGAAGGCATTTGGTATGCTTTCCTTTATTGGTCAGAACATTGAGTATAGGAGTAGGGAGGTCATGTTGTGGCTGTACAGGATGTTGGTTAGGCCACTTTTGGAATATTGCATGCTGTTCTTGTCTCCTTCCTGTGGGAAGAATGTTGTGAAACTTGAAAGGGTTCAGAAAAGATTTACAAGGATGTTGCCAGGGTTGGAGGATTGAGTTATAGGGAGAGGCTGAATAGGCTGGGGCTGTTTTCACTGGAGCTTCAAAAATGAGAGGTGACCTCATTGGGGTTTATAAAATCATGAGGGACATGGGGAGGGGGAGTCCAGAACTAGAGGGCATAGGTTAAGGTGAGAGTGGAAAGAGATAAAAGGGATCTTAAGGGGCAACATTTTCATGCAGAGGGTAGTGCATGTATGGAATGAGCTGCCAGAGGAAGTGTGGAGGCTAGTACAATTGCAACATTTAAAAGGCACCTGGTTGGATACATGAATGGGAAGGGTCTAGAGGGGTATGGGCCGGGTGCTGGCAAATTGGACCAGGTTAGGTTGGGATATCTGGTTGGCATGGACAAGTTGGACAAAAAGGTTCTGCGTCTGTGCTATACATCTCTATGAACGAGGAGCCCCTTTTCACTTGGCTTGGGGATACTGTCCTGGTTTCCAACTGAGAACTGGGTTTCCTGATTCAGGAAACCTTTATCTCCACCACCTTGTTAAGGTCTTAATATAGCATGGATACAGACTCTAACAACTGCAAAGGTCCCTTCCAAAATTGTGGATTAAAACCAAGGCTATTGCATCTTGTTATAATTGTGTTGGTGGCCATTACAAATGTTGCCAAATTTACAGTTGTGGATTACTGAGTCCATGCTTTCTAGTATTACATTCATAAACACTGGTAATGGAATTCTATCTATCCTTGTCCTACATGATGACATACTGAAAAAAAAACATGAGAAGGTCACTAAGTTATGCAAATACTCTTGCTGTGACTTTAAAACAAATTCCTTGAAAGTGGTGTTATCTATCTGTTATCCATTCATATTCCCTGCGACACTGAAGCCTATTTTGAGCCTTAATAACAAATAATTTCTATTTGCTCATGTATTATTACTAAACAAATAATTCCAGGAATGCAGTTGCTATACAGATCAAGGAGAACTCCCATGTTAAAATTGTTGGCACTTCAATTGCAAACATATCTAGAACTGATCATAGAATTAACATTTAATATACTCCATCTCCTACAAAGGTAAACATTTTTATTCATCACTTTTCAGTCAAAGATTTCTAGTGTTCTAAACCATCTCTAAGCAGCCGTTACAGATTTTCAATTAACACTTTGGAGTTCACCTTATGATTAATTTAAATTTGAAATGCTGTGTATCTGCCTGTGAGGGCATTTATGCCGTAATGGTAATGCCTCTGGAGGTAATCCAGTGATCTCATCTAATGCTCTGGGAGATGGTGGAATTTAAATTTCTATTGTAATGCTGCAATTAAAACTACTCTTGGTGATTATGACCATGAAACTATCATGGATTGTTGTAAGAATCCATTGGGTTCATAAATGGCCTTTAGGGAATTAAATTTGCCATCCTTACCTGGAGATTTGGAGAATGGTTTTTAGTTCAAAGATATTGAGGAGCACTATAAGGATGAAGTATAGGATGTTTTTAGTCTAAAGAAGTCAAGCTTCAGGAAGATTTGATTTGAAGAATTTAGAATAATGAAGGAATAAAAATGTGGTTGGACTATTTGAATAGGTAGGTTTAGGGAAAACCAGAAACTGCATTTAAGTTACTGAAACTTGAAATCAGAAGAGATGGCAAGAGTTTTTGTTTCTTACGGAGTGTTGATGACTTTTGGAATGGGTTGCTGGCCCAATGCTGAATGCAGATTTGTTTCAAGAATTCAGAAGATAGATGGTCAAGTTCTTTCCTGTGGCAGAAAGCTGTGGACAAAAGAGATCGAGGAGGCAGGGTGATAGGCCTTCTGGTCATGGTGGCCTCCTGAAATCCATTTGGATAAGCAGAAGGTTGGAGAAGAACTTCCCAGAACATTTTTCCATCAAGCACCTGCTCTGAATTTGTTTTCAAATAAAAGCAAAATACTGTGGATGCTGCAAGTCTGAAACAAAAACACAAAATGAAGAGTCATACTGGACTGGGAATGTTAACTCCATTTCTCTCTCCATAGAAGCGACCAGGCCTGCTGAGTTTCCCCGGCATTCTGTCTTTGTTCCTACATTTCTTTTCTCTCCCTGATGTTACCTGGTTGCTGGTAAATAGGAAACATTGCAGCTCATGATGTTTCATTGCAATATGACCATATGGGCAATGGCCCAAATAATTTATTTTTCTGTCCATCCTTATTGTATGTTCGTTGTAGTGTACATCAGTTTAACTGACATTCAGTTGTAGGTGATCTTCAACTTGATTTTCTTGAATATCCTTTGTTTGAAAATGATATGAAATGCTGACAGCTTGGGCTGCTTCATTATAAAAATTGAGATTATTTGAAACCCAAGGAGATCTGTATTATTTGCTCTATAATCATTTGTTTCCCTGAGCACTTATAAACGTGTTCTGTCTTTTGAACAGCAAATGCCAAAAAGCATAAATACAGAAGAAGGTCTCCCAGAAGATGTGCTGAGGATGATCGCTCAAGCAGACATAAGAAGTATCAATGATCTGGAAGACCTCCTGGGTATTGAGGCCAAAGGTCAGTGTTCTGCAGAAGTATGACACCAGAGTGGTTCCAGAGCTTGGGTTACAACTGTCAGGAAAGCCTGGTTAGGCTGGGGCTGTGCCTTTTCTGCAAACGAGAAGGCTGATAGAGGCTTTTAGAATTATGAAGCGATGGTGTTTCCACTTATGGGACAGTCCAAAACTAAAGGTAATATCTCTAAAATAGTTACTGATAAATCCAATAAGAAATTCAAGCTCAAGTTCTTCACTGAGCTGAAAGAGATTGTGGGACTTGCCACCACATTGAATGGTTGAGCTGAACAACAGACATTAAAGGGAAAGTATGATAAGTACAAAAGGAAGAAAGGAATGGTGTGCTAGCAGAGTGAGATTAAGGCAGGAGAGAGGTTTTGTGTCCTCCCAGAAGAAAAAAAAACTATAAAACTTTCAAGTGATGCAAACTGGTCTGACTTGTCTTGTTCATCTAAGACCTGCGCTCCAGTTTGACCACTATAAGATATAGGAGCAAATGTAGGCCATTCAACCCATCAGGTCTGCTGTCATTCAATGAGATCACGGCTGATCTGATAGTCCTCAACTCCACTTTTCTTCCCTTTCCCCATAACTCTTGATACCCTTACTGATTAAAAATCTATCTCACACTTGAATATACACAATCTCAACAGCCCTGTGCGGTAAAGAATTCCAGAGATTCACAATTCTTTGAGAAAATAAATTTTCCTCATCTTTGTCTTAAATGTGTGACCCCTTATTCTGAGATTATCCGCTCTGGTCTTACATGCTCCAACATGGGGAAACCAGTATGTTAATTTCCAAATATTACTTTGTCTTAAAAGCTTTTCCGTCTGGGTGTCAAACCTGTTATAATGTAACCTACCTGAGAGCATAGTTTTAACCTTACATTTCCAAGAGTGGAGTTTTAGTCGTAGAATAGAAGAGAAATACCATCCTGCACTCGTAGGATGAACCTTCCTTCTATTCACTCATGGGATGAGAGTGTTGCTGGCCAACCAGCATTTATTGTCAATCTCTAGTTTCCCTTCCTCCGCGACTCCCTCGTCAGGTTCATGCTCCCCACCAACCCACCTTTCCCTCTCAGCACCTTGCCCTGCCACTGCAGGAATTACAAAACCTGTGCCCACACCTCCCCCTCACCTCTGTCAAAGGCCCCAAAGGAGCCTTTCACATCCATTTGCACATGTCATTTAGTGTATCCGTTGCTCCCAATGCAGCCTTCTCTACATTGGGGAGACAGGATGCCTACTCGCAGAGTGCTTTAGAGAACATCTCCGGGATACCTGCACCAACAACCCCACCGCCCTGTGGCCGAGCATTTCAAATCACCCTCCCACTCTGCCAAGGACATGCAGGTCCTGGGCCTCCTCCATTGTCACTCCCTCACCACTCAACACCTGGAGAAAGAATGCCTCATGTTCCGCCTCGGGACCCTCCAACCCCACAGCATCAATGCAGATTTCACCAGTTTCTTCATTTCTCCTTCCCTCACCTTATCCCAGTTCTAACCTTCCAACTCAGCGCCGTCCTCATGACCTGATCTACCTGTCCATCTTGCTTCCCACCTATCTGCTCCACCCTCCTCTCCTCACCATCACCCCCACCTCCATCTACCTTGTGCACTCTCAGCTACCTTCCCTCCAACCCCAACCCCCTCTCATTTATCTCTCCACCCCTTCGGCTTACAATCCTATTCTTGATAAAGGGTTATTGCCTGAAACATCGATTCACCTGCTCCTTGGATGCTGCTTGACCTGTTGTGCTTTTCCAGCACCACACTTTCGACTCTAATCTCCAGCATCTGCTGTCCTCACTTTCACCTTGAGAAGGAGGCGGTGAGCTGCTTTCTTGAGCTGCTGCAGTTCATGTGTTCTAGATAGACCCATGATGCCCTTAGGGAGGGAATTCTAGTAGTTTGACCTTGCGACAGGGAAGGAATGGCGATATACTTTCGAGTCAAATGGCGAGTGACTTGAAGGGGAACTTGCAGGTGGTAGTGTTTCTATGTATCTGCTGCTCTTGTCCATCTAGATGGAAATGGTTGTGGGTTTAGAAGATACTGTCTAAGGATCTTTGGTGAATTTCTGCTCTCCATCTTTTAGATAACACACATTGCTATCACTGAGCATCAGTGTTGGAGGGAGCGAATGCTTGTGGATGAGGAGCAAACCAAGTGGGCTGCTTTGTCCTGGATGCTGTCAAGCTTCCTGAATGCTGTTAGAGCCATCCAGGCATCTGGGGATTATTGCATCACACTCCTGCCGTCTGTCTTATAGATGATGGATAAACTTTAGGGAGTCAGGAGATGAGTTTCTTCCTGCAGGATTCCTAACGTCTGACCTGCTCTTGTAGCTACTGTATTTATATAATGAGTCCAACTGTGTTTACAGTCAATGGTAACCCTCAGGATGCTGTTAGTGCAGGATTCAATGACTTTAACACCATTGAATGCCAAGAGCTGCTGCTTAGGTTGTCTCTTAATGGTGATGAACATTGCTTGCCATTTGTGTGGTGCTAATGTTACTTGCCATTTATCAGCCCAAGCCTGGATATTGTCCAGATGTTGTTGCCTTTGAACATTATAAACTTCTATTGGATCACCCTCAACCCAATCTATCGAACCTTTCTTCATAGCTAAAATCCCCTATACCAGGCACTATCCTGGTAAACCTTTTCTGTACCCTCTCCAAACCATCCACATCCTTCTGGTAGTGTGGTGACCATAACTGTACACAATATTACAAGTGTGGCCAAACTAAAGTTCTATAAAGCTGCAGAATAACTTGCCTATCCTTATACGCAATGCCCTTTCCAATGAAGACAAGCATGCCATAGGTATTTTTTACTGCCTTATCTACCTACGCGCTCAGATTCCTCTGCACATCAAATCTCCTCAAGGTTCTGCCATGTATTATTTCCACATGTACTTGACCTTCCAAAATGTATCACCTCATATTTGTCCAGATTAAACTCCATCTGCCATTTTTCTGCCCCACCCCCAACTGATCTATATCCTGCTGTATCCTCTGACAATCTTCCTCGCTATCTGCAACTCCACTAATCTTTGTATTGTCTAAAAACTTACTAATTAGACCAGCTATGTTTTCCTTTAAATCATTTATGTTGACCATGAACCTCAGAGTTCCCAGCTCTGATCCCAATGGAACACGAGTATTTGCACCCTCCATTCCGAAAAGCATCCTTCCACCGCTACCTTCTGTCTGCTGTGACTAAGCTAGTTCTGTATCCATTTCACCAGCTCACATCTAATACCATGTGACTTTACCTTTTTGTACTAGTCTGCGATGAGGGATCTTATCAAAGGCTTTACTGAAATCCATCAACCAGATTAAGTTAGTGAGGAATGACGTCACCACACAAAACCAGGCTGTCTGTTGCTAATAAGTCTATTTGCTTCTAAATGTCCCTGAGAATCTTTTCCAATAATTTCTCTACCACTGATATGAGGCTTAAAGGCGGGTAATTTCCAGGATAGTCCCTGTTACCCTTCTTAAACAATGGGACAACGTTGGCTATTCTCCAGTCCTCTGAGACCCTACCTGTGGCCAAAGAGGATATAAAGATGAGTGTCAATGCTCCAGCAATTTGTTCTCTTGCATATCTCAATATTCTGGAATAGATCCCATCAGGACTAGGGGACTTATCTACGTTAGTACATTTTAAGACACACAACACCTCTTCCTTTTTAATACCAACTTGGTTTAGAAATTTGACAGTCTCTTCCCTGAGATCATCCTACACTAGTATTCCTTCTCTTTGATGAATACCTACACGCAGTATTTGTTTATGACCTCACCTACCTCTTCTGGCTCCACATATAGATTTGAGTGGGCCAACTCTCTCCCTGACTACCTTCTTGTTTATATATATATAAATAAAAAAAAGCCTTAGGATTCTGCTAACAACTTTTCATGACCTCTTTTAGCCCTACTCATACTTTGTTAAAGTTCTTTCCTATTTATATACTTCAAAGGCTTTGTCAGTTCCCATTCTCCTAGACCTCACATATGTTTCCTTTTTCTTTTTGACTAAAGTCATAACATTCCTGGTCATCCTAGGTTCACATAACTTGCCATAACTATCCTTCATTCTCACAGGAGCGTGCCACTTCTGAACTTTTACCAACTGCCATTTGAAATAGCCCCACATGTCCAATGTGGATTTATCCTCAAACAACTGCCTCCAATCAACATTCTCCAGTTCCTGCCTAATATTGTTGTAGTTTTCCTTCCCTCAGTTTAATACCTTCACCCAAGTACTGCTGTTATCCTTATCTATGAATTTCTTAAAACGCATGGTATTATGTTTACTACTCCCACAATGCTCCCTCACTGAAAAAGCACGCAGCTGGCTGCACTCATTTCTCAAAACCAGGTCCAGTATGTAACTTCTTCTCATTTTGGATGCATATGTATCTGTCAACCTTCTGTACAACATTATGTTTGACACAAACACAGCACCTTATACAACAGTCCTATGATCTTTTTCATTAGGTTAGACTTTTAGCTATTTATGGTCTCCTCATGGGCTGAGAAGTGGCAGATGGAGTTTAATTCAGATAAATGCGAGGTGCTGTATTTTGGGAAAGCAAATCTTAGCAGGACTTATACACTTAATGGTAAGGTCCTAGGGAGTGTTGCTGAACAAAGAGACCTTGGAATGCAGGTTCATAGCTCCTTGAAAGTGGAGTCATAGGTAGATAGGATAGTGAAGAAGGCATTTGGTATGCTTTCCTT
>NC_057733.1:36036968-36083987 GCF_004010195.1 Chiloscyllium plagiosum | reverse complement strand
GTGGTGGAGGCTGGTACAATTGCAACATTTAAGAGGCATTTGGATGGGTATATGAATAGGAAGGGTTTGGAGGGATATGGGCCGGGTGCTGGCAGGTGGGACTAGATTGGGTTGGGATATCTGGTCAGCATGGATGGGTTGGACCGAAGGGTCTGTTTTCATGCTGTACATCTCTATGCCTCATAGACTACCTTGAGGAATGATGAACATCCTAGACACTCACTTGCACATCATGGTGAGTAGTGCAAAACTGCTGAGGCTCTCATTCATTGCTGTCTTCTGGGATGAGCATGATCACTGGAAAATGGGAAGCTATGTTCAATAGTTGGGGTTTGGCAGTCATTCAGTACAGCTCAGCCTCCCTAAACATCTGTAATGGATGAATAGCCCTTTCAAACTGATATTTGAGTCAGAGAAGCGCAGCCCCATGTAATCTTGTGTAACCTCATTCTGGTTCTCAGCCAGGAAACTGAACAGGAAGTTATTGATGCAAAGGAAACAAATTAATTTACAATTTATGCCAAATAAACATAGAACATAGAACAGTACAGGCCCTTTGGCCCTGGGTGTTGTGCCGGCCTTTTATCCTACTCTTAGGTCAGTTTAACCTCCATCCACTTCAATGTACTAACTTCCATGTGCCTAATCAAGATCCGCTTAAATGTCCCTCATGTATTTGATTCTACTACCACTGCTGGCAGTGCATACCATGCACCCACCACTCTCTGAGTAAAGAACTTATGTCTGACATCTCCCCTCAACCTTCCACCAATTACTTTAAAATTATGCCCCCTCATGATAGACATTTCTGCCATGCAAAAAAGTCTCTGGCTATCCACTCTATCTATGCCTGTCAACATCTTGTACACCTCTATTAAGTCACCTCTCATCCTTCTTCGCTCCAATGAGAAAATCCCTCACTCACTCAACCTGTCTTCCTAAGACATGCCCTCAGTCCAGGCAGCATCCTGGTAGATCTCCTCTGCACCCTCTCTAAAGCTTCCACATCTTTCTTATAATGAGATGACCAGAACTGAAGACAATATGCCAAGTGTGGTCTAACCAGGACTCTATAGGGCTGCAGCATAACCTTGCAGCTCCTAAACTGAATCCCCTTGCTAACGAAAGCCAACACACCATTCGCCCCTATCAACCTGGGTGGACACTTTGAGGGATCTATGGACATGGTCCCCAATATCTCTCTGTTCCTCCACACTGCCAAGAATCCTGTCTGTAACCCTGTATTCTGCATTCATGTTTGACCTCCTAAAGTGAATGACTTCACATTTTTCCAAGGTTGAACTCCATCTGCCACTTCTCAGCCCAGCTCTGCATCCTGATAATGTCTTGTTGTAGCCTACAACAGCCCTCCACACTATCTACAATTCCACCAATCTTTGTGTCATCGACAAACTTACTAACCCACCCTTCCACTTCCTCATCCAAGTCATTTATAAAAATCACAACGAGCAGAGGTCCTAGAACTGATCCGTGCAGAACACCACTGGTCACCGAGCTCCAGGCTGAATACTTTCTATCTACCACCACTCTCTATTTTCTATGGACCAGCCAATTCTGTATCCAGACAGACTGGTTTCCCTATATCCCATGCCTCCTTACTTTCTGAATGAGCCTACCATGGGGAATCTTATCAAACACCTTGCTAAAATCCATGTACACCACATCCACTGCTCTACCTTCATCAATGTGTTTTGTCACATCCTCTAAAAATTCAATAAGGTTTGTGAGGCATAACCAGCCCCTCACAAAGCCATGGAGATAGCGGGGACTGCAGATGCTGGAGATCAGAGCTGAAAAGTATGGCACTAGAAAAGCACAGCAGGTCAGGCAGCATCCGAGGAGCAGGAGAGTCAACGTTTTAAGCCCTTGAAGGGCTTATGCCTGAAACGTCGACTCTCCAGCTCCTCACAAAGCCTGCTGACTATCTCTAATCAAACTATGGTTTTCCAGGTAATCATAAATCCTGTCTCTCAAAATCTTCTCCAATACTTTGCCCACCACTGACATTAGACTGGTCTGTAATTCCCAGGATTATCCCTATTCCTATATTTGCCATCCTCCAATCATATGGTACGACTTCTGTGGACAGGTTTATGTTTTAAATTTATACACCAAATGTTTTCTTGAGGGCAGGAATGTTTCTGCCCCATAAATGCCTCCATACTCCTGAGTGTCCATGTTTGTTAATAAAAAAAAAATCAGCCTCCAATATAGCTGCAATCAGATTCTCTTGTCCTCTCAGCCATATCTCACTTCTGGCCGGGTTTCCTCCTCATCAGTGTTGGCTCTCTCAGTTGTCTCCATTAGATTTCCCCTTCTTCCTTATCTGAATGGTTGGTCAATCTACTCCTCTTCTAAGTTCTAACCCTGTCATTGAACTCAATTGTCAACAATTGAGGGCACTGCCAACAATCAGTATTCTGGAGTCACTGTTCAGCAAGTACTATGTGATCCTCCTGAGTACTCCTCAGGCTGTTGAAGCTCATCTTTAGAAGACGAATTGTCATATCACTAATGGCTGCAGGTGGTTGCATTGTAATGCTGTTCGGCATCAGTCTGAGGGTTTTGCACTGGGATCATTTGTCACCCATGAGCCAGACTTGGAGATGATGTGTAAACTTTTGAGGGACCAGGGAGTTTTACCAAATGGAAACATTATGACAGTTTCCTGGATAGCAGGTACAAACCTACAGGAATTGTTACCTCTCGTCCCAAACAAGCTGAACATTGAAGGAGTGAAATCCCTTTGTGTCTGAGAATCTGGCTGAATGATGTCATTGAGTTCTGAGCACACGCATGCAGCTGATGACCCCTTGTAGTTGAGGGAACCCAACAGCTCTAATAGCTTTCTGGGTCTGTGGTGAGCTGGACAAACTATATTATTTCCTGTAAAAGGTGGTGAACTTATAAATGCAGTTGTGGGCTGTCACACATGTCCTCTGTGAAGGTTTCAAAAAAGCTGATGACCAGAAAGTTCATTTCTGCTGTGATCTTCAGTGCTACAGGCATAGTGTTTCCCTTTCAAGCTACATGGTTGCAGGTCTGTTTGCAGGAGGTGACAGATATGTGTGATAGCCTCCCTAGACTGGCAAAGTTACCTCCAACTCTGCCTTTCACTCATACACAGGTAACTGTAACACTATCTCTTGGTATTGTGCTCATACGTTTTGAAGACTTTGCTTTGCTGTCTCTTCCTGTGCTGCTCCTTCATCCACAGCTGCAGCTTTCAGAGCATCTCTGGCGCTGTTGTTGTTGTTTATGCCTTCTTTTCCTCTTCCTCCTCCTTCCTAAGCTTAGTAATGCTAATAGTTAGGAATCTGGCACAAAAGTACTAAACTGTGAAGAAATATCAGGAATGAGAGGTATGGTTCCTATTTGATATCATGACATGTTCACTAGACCCTTTTGGCCATTACCAGGCTGATTATGTTTTGCAACAACAACTACTGTGCAGCCAGTGGTGAGCTGCATTCTCCATGACCCATGCATGGCTTTTCCTTTCCTAATGCTGCCATATGCAAGATGGCTTTTAAGTTTGCACAGCTTGCCATGCATATGACAATTAGCTCAATCTGGTGAGTCTTGTTGATTTTCTTCATTTCCTACAACACAACCTGACAACCTTAGAAACTACAACCTCCATAATGATTTCCTTAACCTCCATCGATATAGACAAGGCTGTGAATGCTCCTGCACAGCCTACTGTGGAATAATCTTTCCAGCACCATCACTGCTGGGCTGGTGATTGTTAGGTGCCTTACGTATGAACTAGGAAAAGGAAAAGGCCACTTGTCTCCTTCAGCCCTCTCCTTTCTCTATTCAATATCTATGCTGATCTCATTACTCGTAACTTCCATCAACCTGATAATATTTTAGTCTCTTGCTTTACAAACATCTATTCACCTATGCCTACAAAAATTCCAAGCATCTGCTTCCATGACCTTTTCAGGAAGAAAGTGAGTTCTAAAGCCTCATGATCATCAGTGAGAAAAAAATTCTCTTTATCTCTTCATCCTGATGAGCCCTAGTTCTAGATTCTCCCTTATGTGGAAACATCATTTCCATATCTACATTGTCAAGATCCCTCTGGATCTTATATTACTCACTCAAATCATCTCTAAATCTTTTAAACTCAAGCTTGGCCTGTCCTCATAAGACAACCCATTTATTCCAGGCACTAGTCTAGATATTTCACAAATTTGCCATACCAATGCCCTATCCACCCCTTTTCGTGACCACTATCTACCTTAAGTGTAACAGAGCTGCGGTCGCCATATTGGTCTGTTCAGCCACCTACAGATTCACCCTGAGAGTGGAAGAGAGTCATCTTTGTCTGTGAGGGACTGCCAGTGATGATGAGTCTAGAAAACCTTCTCTTAATTGTTTACACTACATTTACATCTGCAAGGTCATAAAACAAAGTAGAAACAGGTCAATCAGCCAACTGAATCTACTCTGCCTTTGAATTAGATTGGATTTCCTACAGTGTGGAAACAGGCCATTTGGCCCAACAAGTCCATACCAGCCCTCTGAAGAGTAACCTAGCCCCCTATATGTACCCAACACTATGGACAACTTAGCATGACCAATTCACCTGACTTGCACATCTTTGGATTGTGGGAGGAAACCGGACCACCCAGAGGAATCCCACACAGACACAAAGAGAATGTGCAAACTCCACACAGACAGTCACCTGAGGTGGGAATTGAACCCGGGTCCCTGGTGCTGTGAGGCAGCAGTGCTAACCACTGAGCCACCATGTCACCCAAATTAGATTATGGCTGATCTGATAACCCACAATTCAGCTTTCCTGCCTTTTCACCATAACCCTTGATTCCATTCCTGATTAATTTGAGTTTTTTGGAGAGTTTTTTGCTAATAGACCTAACGGGTTTTCTCACTCTATCTTACTAAACCTGTCTCATTAATTGTATACCATGCCCCAATGGCATCTTTCACGTCGTTTTTCTGCCTTATCTTACCACATGCCATTTCCAAAACAACTATGGATTTATCCAGGACATCTTAGACAGGGTAATTCAGCATCCCGATCTGCAGGCAGGGTCCTGGATATTCTGCTGGACTTCTTAAATAAGGAGCTCAACTCTGTGCACAGTACTCCAGATGTGGTCTCACCAATGACCTGTATAACTGAAGCATGACTTCCTACTCTTGTATTTAATTCTGCTTGCAACAACAATAATATTCCAGTAGTTTTCCTAATTATCTTCAGTATTTGGGTGCTAATCCTCTTGCCTTTCTTGCCAAAGGTTAATTAGTGGCGGGACACGGTTGGGATGTTGGTGTTTGGAGATGAAAGTGCTTGTTCACTTTTATTCTGCCTTGTGTTTCCCTTCACTGCTAAGGCCTTAACTGGATGCTGATGTAGGGAATTTTTCAGTTTCTGTTTCGTTTCCTTGAGTTGGCTGCATTTGCCCTATGCAGGAACATAAGCAAACAGATGTGGCCCCTCCCATTTATACCCAACCTTCTTGAGAGGCCTTGTTTTTAATATCAACTTACCAATTATCGCTGGTAGTAAATATCTGTTTCGAGTCATTCATCCTCTACCCACCCCCACTAAACATTCTTTTCCTGCCATGATTGTAGGGGGCTTCTCCTCTCCCTCTGGTATCCCCTGTGACCTTCATTTGAACGCTGTGACTATTAGCCCTTTCAGTATCTCCCCTGCTATTCCTGCTCTTTTCATTCTTCCCCGACCTTAGCATTATACTTGCACCCCCGCTTTTTCAATTCGCCTGTTCCTTTTCCCTCCCTAGAGACCGAATTACTTTATTAAAAGTAATTAAAAGTGGGTTACCAAATTCACACTTGTAGTGAGAGCTGTATTTTGGTTAATCACATTCCATAAAGCTCACATCCCACTGATGACTAACTCCCCATATTTATACAAACAACTCACACTAATGTAATCCCTAATTAACATATCCATCACCATGAGTAGTTCTCAGGTATTCCTGCAGACCTTACATTCGATGATGATAAACTTGGTGGCGTGGGAGGGTTGTTTATATGAACCTGCTTTTAATCACCCTGTTCAGAGATGTAATTACACACCTCTGGAGCAGGTGGGATTGCATCTAGACCTCTCAGTCCAGGGGTAGGGAAACTACCACTGCACCAGAAGAGGGCCCCTGAAATGTAGCACTGAATGCAATATGATTCACACTGTGATAGGTCTTTACAAGAAGAAGAGCAACATTTCAAACAGTTTTTCTACTCTTCTCCCCCATCTCCCAGGCCCATTTCATTTTTGACAAAATATCTAAAATATTTCTTGGGATGTCAGGACATTTAGTGAAAAAAAAACTGGAACTATCCCAACAATATCGAGTTGTCTGGTCACCCTGAATGCGCAACATTTGCTGGTTTTGCTATAATCTATGAAAGAATAAAAATAAGACATTAATCTTATGGATGGCCACCATTAGGAATAGTTTTTATTCTTTTAAGGTTGTGAGCATCGCTGGCTGGACCAGCATTTATTGCCCATCTCCAAATTCTCTTCAGATCATGGTAGTGGTGAGCCACCTTGTAGAATGGCTGCAATCCATGTGGCTGAGGTACACAATGTTGTTAGGGAAAATATCATTTGGGCTTTTAATGTGAAATGAATGAGGGCATCGAGTGTACAAATGTTTTTGAAAACACTGAGTGGTAGTTTCTGAGTTTCTACAATACATTAGAATAACCTACTTCATTGGTTGTAAAACATTTTGGGATAATCTAAAAATTTTAGAAGTTACCATATGAGTGCAAGATCATTTTTTTCCTTTAATGTAGGTTTGGCCATTAAATTTGGGGAAATAAAAATATCAATTTAATTATTTGGTCTTGTAAACTGGTTGCTGACTGTAGGACTTTTAGTTGTCATGGTACTGTTACTGCTGTAGTAATCTAGAAACCTAATCTCATTATCTGAGAACATGTCTTCAAATCCTATAATGGCCAATAAAATTTGGTTTTAAAATCTAGTCAAATGAATGATAGAAAGCCAGAAAGTTTTGGAGAAACTCAGCAGGTCTAGCAACATCCATGAAGAGAGAAATAGAGTTAATGTTTCAACTTCAATACCTCATGTTAAAATGCTACCTGGCAAAGGAGTAGTGCTCCAAAAGTTTGTACTTCCAATAAAGCTGCTGGACTATAACCTGGTGTGTGATTTTTAACTTTGTCCACCCCAGTCCAACATCGGCACCTCCACATCATGTTAAAATGAATAACCTTTAGTCCATTCTGAGGAGAAATTCACAAGTTCTGACAAAGGGTCACTGAACTCTGAATATTAGTTCTGTGTTTCTCTATGTGGATGCTGCCAGACCTGCAGTGTTTCTCTAGCACTTTCTGTTTTGATATAATATGGAGGTGCCAGGTGTTGGGCTGGAGTCAAAACTCTGTTTTGATATAGGTCAATTAATGTTTTCAGCTCGCGCTGTTCATCCACTTTGAAATAATAGCTCTGCTTTTATCATTGCATTGCCATGACAGATGGGCATAAAACTCTAAACCAAAAGGCTGGTCACCCCTCCCCCATCTTTGTAGCTATGCACAGTCCCCTTTTCCATTCCACATTCCACATTCCTAAAGAAGGCCACAACTACCACAATTACTGGCCTGCTACTCCACTGAATACATACGAAGAGGCATGCAATTACAGGATTCTTCACATGGACGTCAGTTAGCACCTTTCCACCTACAACTGATTATTCTGATCTTTTTAAATAATATCACAACTTTCACCTTCCTCCACCTTATCCACCCATATACTAAAATGCTTTTTAGATTCATTCTAATTTCACCTCTGTATAATCATTCTAAATGGTTAGAGCCGCAATAATAAGCTGCTGAATCTGTAATTTTTAGTTATGCAGACCTCTTATATCTTTACCAACACTTATAGGATATATTCAATGCTAATATCTTCTAATTAGAACATTGAGGGTTATAGTGACAATTCAAATTTGTGTAATTGTCCCCTTTAATGCTGCCTGCTCTGAATGCAGTGAAAATCTCATGCATTTATTATCATCTGAAATTTAAGCTTAGCAATAATGAATTGCTTCAGAAATTTTAAGTATTCAGTAAAGTCATTTGATGTACCAAAATATGTCCCTTTTAAAACTGTTGAATGGTTTTGATTTTCAAGTTGGTGTTAGAATTACTTCACAATGGCCTATTGCTGGTGTCAGTGAGAAATAACCTTCACCCTGCTGGTTTGATTCTGAGTTTAAAGTCTCTAGGCTTTATGGAACATAACATCAGTATATGTTTCTGCTGCCTATTGATTCAACACATTCAAAATAATAAACAGTAAAGCTGTTTTATAACTATGATAACAGGCAAATTTATAAATTTTTAAACTTACGTTTCCTCCCAGAGAAAGAAAAAAAATCTCAAAAGGCAAAAAAATCTTAGTAACTCTTGATACTGGACTGAGAGCCATGTTGTGTAATTTGTACATTAATTCATTTCTAATGACTTCTGGGACTCCTTCTGTTCAAGTCAACATAGGCTGCAGTGCAGTCATATAAGGTAGATCCTGGTAAAATGACTCCATGGTATACTTCTGCCTAGGCAAGGAACTGTCAGCTAACTCCTGTTCTCAATAACTCTCATGGGATTTTCTTTTGCTGGAGTTCAAGTCTTTAACAATTACAAGGCAAGGGAATAAAAAATTGTGCTTTCTCAAACTAATACTGCCATCAGTCACGTCAGGCTCAAAGGCATAAGGTTGGACTCTCCGCTATCTCAGTTATAGAGTCATACAGCATGGAAACAGACCCTTTTGTTCAATCAGTCTATGCCAACCATGTTTCCAAACTAAACTAGTCCCACCTGCCTGTGCTTGGCATATATCCCTCCAAACATTTCTCATTCTTATCTAAATGTCTTTTAATCTTTGTAACTATACAGGCATCCACCACTTCCTCTGGATGTTCATTCCACACACGAATCAGTCCCTGTGTAAAAAAAAAATTGCCCCCATGTCCTTTTTAAATCTTTCTCCTCTCACCTTAAATATATGTCTCCTAGTCTTGAAATCACCCGCACTAGGAAAAGGAGCACCTGCCAATCACCTTATCTCTACCCATATTGTTTATAAACCTGTATAAGGTCACCTCTCAACCTCCTGTGCTCCAGTGAGGAAGTCCCAGCTTCTCCTTATAACTCAAACCTCCATTCCCAGCAACATCCTGATAAATCTCTTCTGTACACTATCAAGTATAGGTCCTTCCACCCTCCGGTCTTGTGGAGTAAATGATCATCTGATAGGTCAAGCTCTTTAAAATGTAAAGGGACCATCTGATCTGACCACTTATAAACCAGAGTTGATTAGCTAATGTATGAGACTCACTGGTGTAAACTTTTAAAAAGTTTTTTTGATGGTTCAGGAATTGGATATGTGTATGCAAATTGATTTGTAGGAATTGGATATGTGTATACAAATGTGATTTGTGGGCGGCACGGTGGCACAGTGGTTAGCACTGCTGCCTCACAGCGCCAGAGACCCGGGTTCAATTCCCACCTCAGGCGACTGACTGTGTGGAGTTTGCATGTTCTCCCCGTGTCTGCGTGGGTTTCCTCCGGGTGCTCCGGTTTCCTCCCACAGTCCAAAGATGTGCAGGTTAGTTGAATTGGCCGTGCTAAATTGCCCGTAGTGTTAGGTAAGGGGTAAATGTAGGGGTATGGGTGGGTTACGCTTCGGCGGGTCGGTGTGGACTTGTTGGGCCGAAGGGCCTGTTTCCACACTGTAATGTAATCTAATCTAATCAGATTTTAATCCAGGGTTTTGGATCTTGAAGGTGATGTTGTGCCATCAGTATTCACAGGCCTCATTACTGTCTGGAAATTATGTAATGAAGTGTGCATCAGTCCATCATAGAAACTCAATATATGACAATTCCCCAAGGGTTCCTGTAGTGTGGTGCTAGTTTTCCTTCCTCAAGTCCCTTCTTCAGAGGTGTGTAGTAACAACTGTAAACAGATTGATTGGAAATACAACTACACAGGTGACATCTGCCCCCTACAAAGGGGTTTGTAGTTTAGCAGGCTATTCTCAGGTTAAATTGGGAACATTTTGCATTACAGTATCTCTGCAAAGCACATATAAAATTATTCTCCCATTTTTCCTCTTTTTACTGCAAACATATTTTACTGTGCTGCATTTTGTGTTTTTGTCCCACAACCATTCTCCAATGTAGGTTTGCAAGCCTGAAAACAGAGAAGATGAGAGTGAATCCATCAACTCCCTTTTTGTTAAATAACTATTTTGCATGAGGAGCATTAGCCATGATTTGAAATGATCACAGGACCGGACAGACTTGCATCCCCACTGTCAAAAACCATGCCAGTCCCATCTTGGCCTTGTCAGAAGAGACAATATAGTAGCAAAGGTATATGGATAGCTTAGAACATGCACAATACTTCCCATTGTCACCAAGGACAACATAGCAGTAAGCTGCTCTGCATTAGGAATTTTCCAGGTCACCCCAGGAAGCTTCTGTCAGACAAACCACTCTCCAGTCCCTCTGGTTACTTTTCAAATATTATCAACCATTAATCCTCCCACTTCCTTCAGTTAGATGGAAATATGTTTCCTTGATGCCACCAAGGACACTCCATATGCTCCCAGGACCTGTCTATGTAGAAGCACTGAATTCCCCATATGTGTTGAAACTTTCATTTCAATTGTGCCTGATTAACAATCGTGGCCAGACAACAAACTAAGAAAAAACGTATCTCGAGAGTGGCAGGTACATTCTTCTGAGGATAACCAGTGCTAATAGATACATTTCAGTAGCTTGGGTTTTTGTGAAAAACATCAGGGGTCAAGTATTCTCAATTAGTTTCATTAAAATATTCTGGTGGTCTGAAAAAGGCTTGCAATAAGCAAATGCCACCACACAGCTTTCATGAGAATATATGCATGGCAAGGCAGGTTTCTTTCTATGCTATTTTCATGGTTTTTTTTTTACCTAGCTAGGCATAATTAAAAGAGCACATATTGAAGCTGACAAGGATAATAATCTCTCCTTTTAAAAAAAAAATTGGCTTGGTGTTTTCTTTTACTTCTAAGCCAATAGAAGAGTGTTATAATGAGTTTTATTTAGTTGTGACCTGGAACTGTAAAGATCTGTTTCTTTTTCTGTTTCCAGATTACAATAAAGCCTACAGAAACTACAGAGGGATATTGTCTATTTAGGGTTGCATAGTTATTGATATGAAAATGAGGTTTAAATGTGCTCAATGAATGTAATCATTCTGCCTCAAATCACTGCAGCACTGGCTATCATTCTTATTCCTTTTATTTGAGATCCACTTTGGTTTGACGTGTGCTCAACTAGAATAATATGGAAGCAATGACCCACAGAACCCCTTGGAATTCAAGGCTCTTATTCTCACAGTCCTTTATTGCTGGTTTGGGTCAACCACCAGAATAGATTTACGTAACAAACAAATCAAAACCAGATATTCAGCTCCGAGCCAGAGAAAGTAGGATTATGTTTGTTCTGATTAATTAGAAAAGAACACCATATGTTTGCAAGATCACAAGCTACTTACAGATGGAGAAGGCCATTTGGCCCATCATAATTCAGTGACTGAAAGCCACCTGGAATGCTTTATGTTGCTGCATTTAACTGGTGGAATAGTAACTCCTTAGAGCTACAGAGATGCCTAAAGACATCTGATTTAAACTTTTGCCATTTTTCTGTGTTTATGCTGTCCATTATAACTTAGAACCTTAAATGCACTACTGAGTGGATTAATGTCTGCTTTATCTTCCTTCTTTGTCTTTGAACAGAAATGAACAAAGATATTGAGCCTTTATTAATCAAAATTCCTCAGCAGATGATACTCCCCTCATTGTCTTCATTGCACCTTCCTATTTCCTTTTATTTTGTTTTCAGGCCTTTTACTTCCAGAGGACACTCCACAGATCAGTAGTGTGCAGATAAAAAGTGTTAACAAGCAATGTTTCTGACATCGCAATCTGAAGAATAGATCCAGAAAAACATTATCCTATTGCTTCTTAAATAATAGGGTTTTCACTTGCATACTCTACACAGAAGTCCATCCAAGTGTTGATCACACCATATGTGAAGAGCAACTTTCTCGAGTGCCAGAATGATCTTTTTCCAGGTTAAAACATTAGCTACCTTGGAAAATAAACAAGAGGGAAGTCAGCTCATTAATTAACAACTTAAACACCATAAAATATGATGCACTTGTATTAGGTAAATATAGCACAAATATGTCCATCATTTTTCATTTTTTAGGGAATATAAAAGAATGGATAACTTCATATAATGTCTAAACTATTAGTATTTGAATGCTCACTTCAGGGTGATAGTAAAGGTTTAGGATTTCATTTTATTTTTTAAAAAGTGAAGACAAATCAGTCAAGGAAGACAAGTGGTGAAATAAAAGTCCTTATGAATTGATAAATGGATCATGTGCAGTTCAAACATGGTCTGAATGAGATATGATGCCATTGTTGAGAATGGTACTGTATAGCCTCAGACTCAGGAGAGAGACGTAGTTGGTAGCAAGCAAATAGATTTTATGTTAAGGGCAGGGGGTTAACATTGCCTTATTCTTCCTGAAGTTTAACTGAAAAGAAGTTGTGACTCATTAAAGACTTTGATGTTGGACAAGCTCCTGGACAAGATGTTGGAAAGGGCAGAACTGCTCATCTGGAGAATGGAAATATGGGCTGGAATGAAGTGACTAGTGCATTTCCACAAGGATTTGTACTCCACCTTCAAATATTCATTGTATTCCTTCATAACCTCAATATATAACTATCTACTGAGCTATCTAGTTTTGTCACAAAACTTAGTGATATAGTAAATAGTATGGATGAGAGCCTAAAATTACAAAGAGACACTAATAGATTATGTGAGTGGGTTAAACTGTGGCAGATAAATTTCCATGCAGTTCAGTGTCAGGTCATCAATTTTGGATCACAAAAGATTTTTAAAATGAGTATTTTTTAAATGCTGAAAATCTGGGAAAAGCAGAGATCTAAATAGGTTAAAATGAAGTGGTCATACAAATTAAGAAGCAAAAAGACAAACAAAATGTTAGCCATCATAACTAGAGGATTAGAATTTATAGTTACAGATTTGTAAATCCCTCGTTGGTCCCAGCTGATATGTTGTGTACAGCTCAGGATGCTCCATGTTAGAAAAGATATATGGGTTTTGGAAGCTGTGTAGCCCAGATTCATCAAAATAGTACTATTCCCCCTAGGTTTAAAGTATGAGTGGGTCTCAAATGTATTTTTATTTCAATATATACAAATATTATTCCAGTTGAACACAAGTCAGGCCAAAGTGGGTCTTAAATACAAGGAAAAAAATGAAAGCCAATGCTGCGGTGATTTGTGACAGAACAATGACATTCATTCAGCACATTTAAACCTCATTTTCATATCAATAAGTGTGCAGCCCTAGCTTCTGTATGCTTTATTGTATCTGGAAACAGAAGAAAAACAGAACTTTACACTTCTAAATAGAACCCATTATAAAACTCTTCCATTGACTAAGAAGGGAACAAATTATCTGATCTGAAACTTATACATTTCTTTTAAAAAGAGATTATTGTCTTTATAAGCCTTAATTTAAGTTATTTTAATTATGCCTAGCTAGGTCAAGACAAAAACAAAAGATTATGAAAGTATGACGAGAAATAATCTCAACTAGGTTTGCATGCCCTAAAATATTGAAAGGGTGATCTGACTGAGTGCTTTTGGATTTTAAAAGGAGTAGATAGAGTAGAAAAAGGAATTTTTCCAATGCTGGCAGAGTCTAGGACTGGGGAGCAATCAGATTCAAACCCTTCGAGGGAGGAGATAGGAAACATTTCTTCATGGTGGTAGAAGTGTGGATCTCTCTCCCACGAAAAGCAGCTGATGCCAGTTGAATTAATCAATGTGAATCTGAATTTTTTGCTGGAGAAAAGTATAAATGGATATGGAACTAAGACAGACAGATGGAGTTAAGATACACATCAGCCCTGATTGCAATATATGATGAAACATATTCCAGCCATTAAATGGCTTTTAAGAGACTTTTAAGAACTGGAATTGCTACCAGCTTAAGTCCTGCTTTGAGGGATGAAGTTTGATTTTTTGATAAATTTTCAAAAAATAAATACAACGGGGATTCAAAATGAAAGCTCAGACTAAGTCATTCTGACTTGAACAATATGATGAAGGAATTTAAGCAAATGAACCTTCAGAATATGCTGAATTTCGTTTAAGAACTATGAAAACTCATCATGTATCTGTTTGCTCTCACATGATGATATCGCCATTTAGAAACAAATTTAACAATAAGAGACTGTTGAAGTTTCATTATTTGAACAAGTGTTATTCAAGTTGTCCCACGTGTTCCGGCTTTGTGGCATGTTTGGAAATATTCTAGCTAAGCATGTTTTTCACATGGCAGGTTAAACCTCTCAGCAAAAAGCAGGCTTTTTTTATGGAGTCACGATTGAAACATGAGAACAACTTAACTGAGTAAGAAAACAATTTAGCAATAAAAGGGATGTTGTGCATAAAATACTGCAACACCAGATGTAAACAAGTATAGTTCCAAATGCAAAGGAAAATGTTGGACTACTGTTGTAAAAGTCCCTCGGGCATAGAAAGAGATGACAGTTGTTCAAATCCATGCCACAGGAAACAATTAATTGTTGTTGTGGAGCTGGTCTTTATTTTTATGTCACTTATTCTGATACACCATTTATTTCTTTGTCTATTATAACAAAACGTCTTGGTTTCTAATGTCTTAGTTAAAATAGGTTACATGCTCATAGTCAGTATGACTTTAGTACATAAATCTGTGATTGGCTAAGAATAAATCCTGAACTGATTAAGAACAGCAAATATTGATCCAAGAAATAATTATGGAGTATAACTTGTCAGTTTTGTATGTTCACTCAAGTATTGAAAGAAAAGGTACCATACTTGTGTAAAGACAGAATTACTAAAGAACAGAAAGTGGTGTGTCCCAGCTCAGTTGCAAGTCAATCTGCAGATGCTTTGCGGGTTAAATAGCATTTTTCAATTTGGATGAGAGGAAAACTTACTGCCAAATCTACATCACAAGATCTCTGTTGTCTCCTTCAGCAGTGCAAGAAACAACTTGGCTGAATTCCAGCCCTCATTTGCAACTAAAAAAAGAGAAATAATCACCTAGCCTTGAACCATTAAACCTTACTCTTGGCTTAGTTCCACCAAACAGTCCATGTTTGAGGAGACAGAGCCTGGAGCTCTATTGTGATTGTTCCTTTCTTAACAACATACAATTTTTATAAATTCAAGCATGTTTCCCAGAAAGAACTTATCATGTGAGTAAGCTGATTGATTTTGGAGATTGTCTGAAATATCATACCCGGTGATTTAAATCTTGTAGACATTGACATTAAAATTATATTAGTGAATAATAATTGATGTCAGCTGTGAAATTGTCTACTTTGGTGAGGGATGACAGATTGGGCAGTAAATCTAAATAATAGAGCTGAGCTGTGACATTGCTAAGGGGTTAAATGTGTAACTTGTTCAATCATTAAAATTCCACAGTTGCACCAGTCTTTGACAAGGTAACAGGCTTTCCATTGAAATATTAATTCAATCCCCTCAAATCTACTTTCTAGACCTCTGTGTAATATATCACTTGAAAATGTCTGTTATTTTCATTTTAGTTTCCTTTCTGCTTTCTAACAAGTTCACTAATATTTTATCCATCAAGGCACAAATTGAACTATATGAACAGCATTGCATGTCTGTTTATTCAGATGATTAATACTAAGTGTGGTCTTTAAAATGCTGGTGTTTGTTTTGTTTTGATATTAATGGTGTATGCACATTGCTAAATGCAGAAGTGTACACTTTTATGAATGTATAATACCTCTACTTACATTTTTGCAGCTGGCAACAATGAATAATGACATTGATACTATCAGAGTGTACTGAAGCTACATTGCAATGAATTAGCAATGACATTTATGTATGTCTAGATTGCACTTATTCTAGTGATAGTATCTCAAAAATATTCCTCAATTATTTCCACTCTAATTTTTAAATGTATTTTCTTTCAATAGATTCTCCTGGCTTCAAACCCATGTATAAAATAGGTAAGTACTCTTCGATTGACTCTTTAAATGCAGTGGGTAGTAAGGTTTAAGTTGCATTATCCATATTTAAGCTTCAATTCAGTGCAGTCAAGCAGACAGAGTATATAACACAGCACTGAAATTTAACATGGTGGTTTGTTTTACTATCTAAAAATGCCACTAAGTTTTGGATTGAAAGTAATGTGAACTGTTTTACTGTTAGTTCCATCATGCATCCAGTCAATTTCAAGCTATAACTTTACAACTAGCAAATTGATGGTAGAGCTTAGGGAGCCTGTTGACAGATATTCCACCCTTCATCTTTGATGTATTGGGCATAGTAGCAAAAAAAATCATATTAATAATTACATTAATTTCTGAAATAGGGGGAAAGGTAAACAATGGAAGGCAAACTCATCCTTATGCAGAGACAAAGTAGCAACAAAAAAAGTCTAAGTGGCCAACTTTAAAGGTGCAAAAATGCGTGATAGGGCCATGACAATAATTGGCCTGCACCCACTGATTACAGTGCAGGAAATATACCAAATTCATGTTGCCTTCTTATATCAATGAGTTTCGTGTATAATTGTGCTGTAGTTTGGTCGGACTCATCAGCAGATTGCAATATTAAATGTGGCAATTTATAATTTTAAAGTAGCTTACGTCTCTTAAATAGGAGGAGTGTTGGGACTTTTGCATGTGCGAGCAGTCATGCAGAAAGTGAATCTCACCTGAGAAGCATTGAGGGTCAGCATGGGAGAGAATGGGTTCCAAAATTTATTGAATGACCACTGGGGGCCTTGCTGGAGGAGGAGGAATGTAGAAAGGTGTCCTGCAACCACAGCATGCCCTCCAGGTAAACATTCACAAAGCAGTACGAAACAAATAGAGGGACCAGTGAAAGGAGCCAAGGACCAAGGACTGGAATTTGTGTCAAAAGAAGATCACTGGCCTCACACAAGTGGCCACAGTCAGTGAATACATCTTTCAAGGACCAACTGCATCATGAACCTCAGAAACAAGCTACTGAATAGCAATAGCCATCTCACTCACCTGTCAACAATCTTCATCCATCTTGACATTCATATGCTTATATGAACAAAAATTCATGTGCTTCACACATCTAGCACTGTTCAAGTCTCACCTCCCCATCTCACTGTTTTCACACACTGTCAGCCATTCAACCATGGGAAGCATTTCAGCTAAAATCAATTGTTGTGTACTCACCAACACACATCCTCCTCTCTTTCAGGACAGATTGACACATAACTGGGTAAAGCAGGAGCTAATTGACTTAAGATTGGCATACCAAAGCCCCAAGGAAAGAACAGTACTGACCAATACCCAGATGGCTGTATTTGTGTGGCCAGTGATGGTGCTGAAACCATCGATGTTGATAGTACCTTATTTATTTAATGTTTCTCTTCATCTGTACCTCATCTCAAACTCTTTCCTCGTTTTTGAAACTGATGGTGTAAGCAATGTGGCAAGGCTGCAGGAAGAAGACAATAGTTGAGTCACACCATCATTTGACTTCATACTATCAGTCACCATTTCAGAAGTTGCCATAATGCATAATTGGGAGGATAAGTTAAAGGCAGAATCTGCAGGTTGTGTGGCCAGACGATGTGCCAGCTTGCTGGCAGATGAGATTGGATACGAGCTTCATAGCATAGGACTGAGATAGGACAGAAGAATGTTGATGGGTATGCACAGTCAGGATTGGTGCATTGGGAAACCCTCCAGAAAACCTGTGGTCAGTGTCAAGTTTCATGGAGGAGTCTCACACCAGCTTGGAACAGCTGGTCCATGCCATTCACACATTGAGGATCCAGCCATGATGCAACCTCTGCCTTTCAAAGCCAGGTTTCTGCCTGCAAGCCCAGACTGTCACCAGTATTATAATGTGAAAAGGGGCTTCCAGGTTGTTACAGCAATCCAGCAAACAATCAGTGGGGGCTTTCTGAAGTGCCATCCCAGAGAACTAGCACCGATTCATTGAGCATGAACCTTCTGTTCTTTCTCAGGACGACAGCATTTGTCGTCCTACCAGTGCTGCACCTCTTGTGCTCCCATAAGTCAACCCAGGCTGCTGTTGCCAATGCTAAGTTGGGGCAGTACAGATATTTTCTAATCAACCTGTTCAGGGATGTTATTATATATGTGTCGAGAGTGTGGTGCTGGAGAAGCACAGCAGGTCAGGTAGCATCTGAGGAGCTGGAGAATTGACGTTTCGGGCGTAAGCCCTTCATCAGGAATCAAAGGCTTATGCCTGGAACATTAATTCTCCTGCTTCTCGGATGCTGCCTGATCTGCTGTGCTTTTCCAGCAGCACACTGTCCACTCTGATTTCCAGCATCTGCAGTCCTCACTTTCTACCATGTTATTATATACATCTGAAGCAGACGGAACTTGAGCCTCCTGGTTCAGATTTAGGCACATGACCACTTCAGCACAAGAACCCTTCAATAGTGAAAGCATTGTACCTTGAGGGTCTTGAACCACCAACTGTTGGCTGAATGTGATGACCAATTGCACACACAGAGTGGCATTGGTGCAGTACAAGATGAGGCCTTCTAGTTTCATAGCTGCACAAGAATATTCCAAGACCATTCACAATCTCCTCCAGGGAAATATCATCAACCTTCTACAGTCATGTTTTAGATGCAGAGTCGCGAGTGTGGTGCTGGAAAAGCACAGCAGGTCAGGCAGCATCTGAGAAGGAGGAGAATCGACGTTTTGGGCTGAAATGTTGATTCTCTTGCTCCTTGGATGCTGACTGACCTGCTGCTCTTTTCCAGTACCACTCTCTTGACTCTAATCTCCAGCATCTGCAGTCCTCATTTTCGCCATGTTTTAGATGCAGCGTAGAGGTAATGAGTTCAGGCAAAGACAATGGAAGGGAGCTACTAAAGGTGATTAGTTGACATTTGTGTGCATTAAGTTATCATTTCATTTACAAATTTTCTTTGGAGTGTTCCATTTGTGATGGTATTTATATTTGCATTGTGTGGTCAAGAGAAACAGTGATGGTCAGTGACAGAGGGAAGGTAAAGTGTGGGACCATTGGTGAATTGGGAATTGGGATGATGGTCACTGGTATTGAATTCAGAAAAGGCATGTTGAGGTTTCTTTCTGCCTTCCACTTCCTCCTCCTCTTCCTGTGCCTCAGCCCTATTGTGATAGAGCTGGTGGCCAGGTCCATCACCTCATCACACTGATCTTTGCAGCGTGTAGCAGACCACCACAAAGAGTATATCCATGCTGCTATCTACTGCAGAGTTTATCCAAAGCAGTTTGAGCAGTGGTTACATTGTTTTGACCGCCATTGTTTTACTCAATCATGTGTGGCAGAATGACTTTGATTAAATACATGCTGCCCATGCATGTGTTGTCCACCAGGGCCTGTGGTCAGTGGGTAGCTTTTATAGTCATGCCACCACTCCTGGTTTTGTCATAGGCATTCAAACGCAGCTGGCAAAGTAGACTGCCTCAGAACAAAGGTGTCATGATCACTGCCAGGACTATAGATTGTTCTATGGTCAAACTGAACACCATTCCAATGTTGGTACACCAAGCCTGTTAAATAATGTGTGTGCAGTTTGTGCCTTCTGCACAACGGGGAATCTTGCAATCTTGGAGAAAACCTTGTGGTTGCTCTGCGTGCTGCTCTCTGACAAGAGATTTGAAATATAGTGAACTTTCACGAAATGTAGAGCTTCTATGGTCTCCGTTATAATACAGTAGATGAAAGACTGTGAGATGTTGCACAGTCATAAATACTGAGGAGTCAATCATTTATTGAGGAGCATTGATATTACTGAAAATTCTCCACTAGCAGCCATATCACTGCCACTGGATCAGTAATCCAGAAACACAGGCTAATGTTTTGGGGACCAGTGTTCGAATCCCACCATGGCAGATGTTGAAACTTAATTTCAATAAAATCTGCCTTTAAACGCCAGCCTAATGGTGACCACGTAACCACTGTAAATTGTCATTAAAAACTCATCTGGTTCATTCATGTTCTTTAGAAAGGAAATCGGCCATCCTTACCTAGTCTGGCCTCCATGTGACTCCATATCAAAAGCATTGTTGTTGTATCTTTAACATCCTCTGGATAATTAGGAATGGGCAATAAATGATGGCCAGCCTAAAAACACCCAAATTCAATAAATAAATTAAAAAACACAAAACACTGACAGAATTGATGTAATAGCTCAAAGAAATCAAGCAGCAACTAATCTCTAAGTAGGTGATGTCACTTTAATTTTAAATAGCATTGTTGTGTGGTCCTTCCTGCTACAGAATGCATGCTTGGCTGTGCAAGGTTAAAGAAGTTAGACAAAAGTGAGGACTGGAGATGCTGAAGATCAGAGTCGAGAGTGTGGTGCTGGGAAAGCACAGCAGGTCAGGCAGCATCCAAGGAGCAGGAGAATCAATGTTTCGGACATAAGCCCTCTATCATTCCTGATGAAGGGCTCTTGCCCGAAGCCTCAATTCTCCTGCTCCTCAGATGCTGCCTGACCCCCTGTGCTTTTCCAGCATCACACTCTTGACTAAAGAAGCTAGATATTCAAAAATGGCATTGTTGTCATCATTGAGTATCCATAATAAAAAGAAAAAATGATAACAATTTCTTGCACTGAGGTCCCAGAATAAACAGTTTTATTGGGTTTACACAACAAAGAGGAACTGTCAAAATAATCTCTTGGAAAATTAATCTCTTAACATTTGGATATAATGATGTCTGAAAAGTTTAACTCAAGACAGAAGGCCTCTTGCTGAGATACTTGTATCATCAATAGTCACAGGTGAGGTGTCAGAGACTGGAGGTTGGCTAACATGGTACCATTACTTAAGAAAGGTGGTAAGGACAAGCCAGGGAACTATAGACCGGTGAGCTTGATGTTGGTGGTGGGCAAGTTGTTGGAGGGAATCCTGAGGGGCAGGATTTACATGGCGTTGGAAAGGCAAGGACTAATTAGGGATAGTAAAGATTGGTTTGTGTGTGGGAAATCATGTCTCATGAACTTGATTGAATTTTTTCAAAAAGTAACAAAGTGGATTGATGAGGGCAGAGCAGTGGACGTGATCTATATCAATAAGGCATTCAACAAGGTTCCCCAAGGTTAGATCTCATGGAATACAAGGGAATTAGCCATTTGGAAACAGAACTGGATCAAAGGTAGAAGACAGTGGATGGTGGTGAAGGGTTGTTTTTCAGACTGGAGGCCTGTGACCAGTGGAGTGCCACAAGGATCCATGCTGGGTCCACTACTTTTCGTCATTTATATAAATGATTTGGGTATGAACGTAGGGGGTATAGTTAGTAAGTTTGCAGATGACACCAAAATTGGAGGTGTAGTGAACAGCGAAGAAGGCTACCTCTGACTACAATAGGATCTTGATCAGATGGGCCAGTGGCCTGAGGTGTGACAGATGGAGTTTAATTTAGATAATGACTCTATGACTCTAAATGCGAGGTGCTGCATTTTGGGAAAGCAAATCTTAGCAGGGCTTATATACTTAATGGTAAAATCTTAGGGAGTGTTGCTGATCAAAGAGACCTAGGAGTGCAGGTTCATAGCTCCTTGAGAGTAGAATCACAAGTAGATAGAATAGTGAAGAAGGCATTTGGTATGCTTTTCTTTATTGGTCAGAGCATTGAATATAGGAGTCGGGAGGTCATGTTGTGGCTACACAGGACGTTGGTTAGGCCACTTTTAGAATATTGCTGGTCTCCTTTCTATCGGAAGGATGTTGTGAAACTTGAAAAGGTTCAGAAAAGATTTACCAGGATGTTGTCAGGGTTGGAGGATTTGAGCTATAGGGAGAGGCTGAGCAGGCTGAGGCTGTTTGCCCTGAAGGCTGAGGGGTGATCTTATAAAGGTTTACAAAATCATGAGGGGCATGGATAGGGTAAATAGACAAAGTCTTTTCTCTGGAGTGGGGGAGCCTAGAACTAGAGGGCATAGGTTTAGGGTGAGAAGGGAAAGATATAAAAGGGATCTTAAGGGGGAACTTTTTCACGCAAAGGGTTGTGCATGTATGGAATGAGCTACCAGAGGAAGCGGTGGAAACTAGTACAATTGCAGCATTTAAAAGGCATCTGGATGGGTATATGAATAGGAATGGTGTAGAGGGATATAGGCCAAGTGCTGGCAAATGCGACTAGGCTAGGTTGGGATATCTGGTCGGCATGGACGAGTTGGACCAAAGGGTCTGTTTCTGTGCTGTACATCTCTATGACTATGACTATATGTTGTATAAAGAATGTGAACAATGTGAGGACAAAGAAGCAAAAAAACAACCAAATGGAGTTGATTTCTTCTCCTTGCTGTGAGCTCATCTCTGATGAAACCAATCTGGGCAAGGAAAACCAGCAATCCTACTGCTAAACCATTGGCCCCTCTCCAATGAGTTCAAGCATAACAAACTCCTTAAATATGTCTTAGTGAAGCCAAAAGGCATGTGCAACTGTTCTGAACAAGTTGTGATGTTACATTTAGGTTCAATAAAACTGACTTAGATTAGTGACAAGAGTACTTCTGGCCAACCTATCCAGTGTACTTGCTCAGAAATAATGTGATTTGCAATGGATGAGAAATATTCTAGGCGTTTTGTTGTTCCCCGTTCAACAAGCATTTGTTTTGAGGATGCTGGTAACTCCAGAATCTGTATTTGTTACCCCTCCATTTATTGTTCATGGTGTGGCTCTGGAGTCATATGCAGGTCAGATCAGCTAACATTGGCAGATACCCTTCTCTGAAAGTCTTGCTGCAAGTTGTTGAGTTTTAGACATAATCAGGCAGCTGTTGTAATGCTTTCAGTATCTAACCTGAAGGCTTTTGGATTCATTGAAGCCAAATTCATAATTTTCTATGATGGCATCATCAACCTAAGATCTTCTGAGTATTAGCTCTTTCCTATAAATACCAGCCCTCTGCACATATGGTTGAGAAGTCATTTTAAAGCACTTCCTCAGCTAAACTGTTTTCAGGTAACCATGTAACTTGTACCAAGCAGAAGTAGTCAAGCTGATATTAGCTAGTGAGAAACTTGGCAAAAGACCAGGAGTGAAACAATGGACCAGGGATAATTGCAGCAACAGATCTGTACATTATTCATCTTCAGATTGGATGCTTGTGGAATTGCGAGTACTTCCAACAGGCATCAATGTAAGTCACATTCACATGCCCATTAATATGATGTTTTGTTAAACCATGAATAAATCATGTTGATACAAATGATACAGCTTCCCACTGTACTTATGCATCGTGCAGCAGTTTGGAAATGTGCCATTGAAAATAAGCAATTACAATTTTTTTAATAATACATTGCAATGAAAACATCATGGATTTGGGAAGTGAAATGTAAGATATTGTCTGATGTAAGAAATATAACAAATAGAATTATCAGATGATAGGGTGTTTTGTAAATATGTTGCTGAGGAAGATTTACTGTCATGCACGCAGTTGAAGTGCTATTTTGAAGATGTTTAAAAGCAGTGGAGGCTTGCAGTGGATTGCCCAAACAAGATTTTTTAAAGAATTTGTGTCTCTTCCTATTTTGTTTATTTACAAATACTGCCAGCTTTCTCTTTGTTCTGAAATACGAACAGGCTTGCTGTGTATTCCTGTTATTGCCCCTGACTTTTTTCTCTTTATGTGCCTGTTCCAGGAGATGACATTGCTGAATGTGGGCAGGAGCTATCATCATGTGAATTGAGCAGCTTATTCTTTTCCTGTCTGTTATTTTCATATTGCTGTGTGTATTTCCATGATAAAAATGACAAAGATTTGCTCAATTAATTTAACACAATAGTCATCTCACAGATACAGCTTAGCGGCGGCAAGTTGACTTTATGAATAAGAACTGTTAAGTATTCTTTGGATGCCATGAAGAAACCTAACATTTTTACTTATTTCTGTAACTACTGGATGATAAACAATTATGAGGACAGGCTAACTTGACTTGTCACTGTAGCAAGTGTCCACAGTGCTTCTTAGAAATCCCCTGCACAAAAGCAAGCCAACTGTGTAAAAACCAGAAGTGTTCTAAAGTGCCTTAGTTGCTGTAATTTTCAAAACTCTCTGCACCTCGATGGGGTGGAATAGTAGCTTAGTGGTTAGCACTGTTGCCTCAGACCCAGGTTTGATTCCTTTGGACGACTGTCTGTATGGAGTTTGCACATTCTCCCCATGTCTGCGTGGGTTTCCTCCCACAGTCTAAAGATGTGCAGGTTAGGTGCTAAATTGCCCATCGTGTCCAGGGATGTGCAGTCTAGGCAGATTAGCCGTGGGAAATGCAGGGTTACAGGGATAAGATGGGTCTGGGTGGGATGCTCTTTGGAGGATCGGTGTGGATTTGGTGGGCCAAATGGCCTCCTTCCATATTGAAGGAATTCTATGACCACCTTTTGTGGACCACATTGCATCCAAATATGCAACTTGCTGCATCACTTTCCTTATTTCTGGGCAGCTGCTACATTGTGTCCTGGACACCTTGAAAAGTCTAGAAATTCTTAACAAGGTGATCAATGAACAACACAATTGCCATCAGTTCAAGAAGAGATCATGCACCAAGTATCCAGTTAGGGTGCTTAAGTACTTGTTTTTCTTGAAAACTATATTGACATTTTTCTTCAGTTCTTTATAGCTCTAGGCGTAGCTCTTTTCTCTGCAAATGATTCAATGGATCATTATCTGATGGTAGCTTTGTACTTAAGCTTATTTGATTGATGGCCAATTCACATTGAACTCTCACATGGATATAAGACTTTAATAAGTTGTTGTTCCTCTGAATCTAATTCAAAAAATGCATGTAATTTATTCTCGTAATCATACTAATTCAAAGAATTAGCTTCAAGCTTTCTGAAGCTGTTCTTCCTACAATCATATAATTGTCACAACGCACCAGTTTCTTGTGTTTATGCTGTTCAGAATCAAAACATGTTACATAACAAATCCATGTCAAAGTAAGGTAGGTTTGTGCATTAGGCTTACAACACTTTCACCATATTGAAATACTTTGGGGTTTTTTTTTAAGCTGATTGCTTACTGCACTTCTTCCTCTTTCTGTCCCCTGCTCATTCAATCCTTTTTTGGGCTAGATCTACGCTTCCTGCTCAAGCTTGCTTAGCTCTTTCCATGGAGGCTGCTCACCTTGCCTAATCTTGCCTGATATTCCCATAAGCAACACTACTGAAGAAACAGTAGAAAGCAAATTGGAGACTTGCTTAAAAGGGAAAAAATAATCACTTACAGAAAAGCAGCTGGTGGGAGGAATGGAACAAACATGATTAAAAGGAAAGAGTGAAGGTGAAAGATACCATGGGCAGAGAATAAAAACAGCAAAAACAAAAGTGTAACAGACAACACCCAAGTACTTTAAAACAATTGCTTCAGCAAAGTAAGACTGGGTAGAAAATCAAATATTGTGAATTTGGATTAACAGAATGGAACCTCAAAATGACTTTAATGACTTATGTTATAGACTTGACAATTTCAGTCTTAAATTAATTTTGTAAATTCCTCTTGACTTTTTAATACTTTTGGAACAATATTAACTATTTGTCTAACAACACTAGACATCCAGTGAAATGCAACAAAAGCTTAAGCATACTCTGTGAATTTGTAGCTTGCCTTATGCCTCTTGAATGTTTAATCAAAAATCTGTAATACGCAAAGATCTATCGTTATACTTCAGAGTCTTGAAAACAAACAAGGAGAAATTCACTCAACTCAAGCTTGATATAGAGCACACATACTTTCATCTGTAGGGAAACTGTCCAGCTAACTGCCCAGAAAACTTATGTGGAAGTTGACAGGAACCAAGGTTTTCATAGCATCTCTCAGATTAGTAATTTCTATTACATAGAACAGCAATGCCAGCAGGTGCTAATGAATACCAGCCCCTGCCAGTTCCCTGCCAAGTCATAAATCATCCTGAACTGGAAATACATCCTTCAGCAATGCTATCTAACAGCACAGCAGGAATACCTTCAACCTTAAAAATTGTAGTCATTCAAGATAGTGGCTCACTACCACCTTCTTGTTGTCAATTTGGAATGGGCAACATATGAAGTCCTTGCCATGAATGCATAATGAGATAAAAATCTGAAGTAGGTCTGAAACCCAACTAAAACTGTGTACTTTGTTGGCACAATTCATTGATTTCAATACTTGATGAACTAGGACCATCCTGCCAGTTAAAATGCATTAACATGCTGGGTTATTTGGTTGTATGAAGAATCACAGTCCCATTAACAAGCCTGTCTGTTAAGGTTCCACCAATGAGCTATGATGACATGCCAACCATCACTGATTTACTAATAATATTCTTGTTTCCAGTATCAGATTAGAAGTTCTCCTAAAAAGAATGTCAAGAATGCCACCTTGAAGCCAACTCAACATCGAAGAAATACTATTTTGGTTTTTTAAAATTTTGTTTCATATGAATGCTATTATATATGGATCTACCTTGATTATAATATTTTGAAGGGCATTTCAATCAAGAGAAAAATAAGGAACACAATCCCATTGAAACAAGACCTCCTTATTTTGATTTTATCTTTCTAATTTCATACAATTAGACCTTCAGGGCCAAAAGCAATTTTGAAATCTGCCTTAATCATTTTATTTACCCTTCATCATAATCTTGCCACATGCTAAACCTTATTACATTATGATCACTGGTGACAAATGTTCCCCAACCTCTAATTTTTTCATTTCAGTTCATGGCTGAATATTAAATGAAATAAAGTCACTTCTCTTTATATATTCTTCATCAAGAAGAGTTTTGTATTTGCTGGATTGCCAGAATTCCATCATTTGAAACATATTCTTATGACTTGGGAAACTGATTTTAAAAAAGGGTTTCAATAATGTTCTCTGTTCCTGCCATGATCTGTTGATGGAATGTTTTCACTGATTTTCCACTTGGTGAACAATAGACCCTTGAAATTATACAATGTGAATATTAGATGTTAAGCATTTAATGGGCTCATTAAAAAGTCCTTTAATTTGGTAGAGGCATTAATACACTTAAAATGAGTGGCTTAATATCTAAATTAAAATAGCCAAGAGAATTTTTCATAAAGTGTGCACATGTGTCTGTGCATTAATATTTCTACTGTATATTTCAACTGCATCACTAGTTCCCTTAGACCTTCAAGCAGTGATGGAAATGGTCAGAAATGTCACTCCTTTGATCCAATTGGCATCTTTTTGTTGCCCCGCAAGTAATTGGTACCATCAGCTGCAGATATCAGACTCTAAATATATTTCAGTGTCCTTAAATAATCACCAAAACAGATGAGAGTCATCCAACATGCAATGGCTGAAGTGCCAATTACATAGTCTGATGCTATGCCAATTGCTTTGAGAAAAATAAGGAACACAATCCCATTGAAACAAGACCTCCTTATTTTGATTCCTTTGTAGTTTTTGTGGAATATTACTTTATGAAAGGGTTCCTTGAAGGTATTGCTCATTCAAGTTACATCAAATTCAACAATTTCTGGAATCTCCTGACTTCATCGCCGACAGTGACTGCAGGCCCAGGCCTATCATGCCGCCAGCTGAGTAATTTTCACAGCCACGTGACGTCTCATGGTGAATTTGGACTTGGCATTGCATCCTTGTTGAACTGAGCAGGGTTTTTGTGCTTTGTGTTTTTTTTAAGGTGTGCCAATTAGGCTGGGGAGACACAAAGGTACTAATGAACAGCTTGGACAAAAGGCAAGCAATGAAGGACGCTCGCTCTCACCGCTTCACCTAGCAATAACGCCAGAACCATCACCACAGAGCCAACCAAGATCAAAAATAGCAGGTCTGCTAGCATTACTACCAGTTCATGCTCAGCTTCCATTTCCTCTTTGACAGTGAGATCTTACTTATCAATAAGAGCACCTCGCTCCTCAAGTGGTGTTGGGTGAGAATAAACTAGGTGTTACTTAAGCATATTTAGACCTCATTATCTTTCTTTTCAACATTTACACATACTTGCAATTACAAACATTATCCAAAATACTTCCACGTAATTAACACATTTTGTTCAGAAGCTAGACTTTTTCACTTGTGAAGATTCCTCTAAGATAGAAAATGATTTGGCTTCAGGAATCAGCTTTCATGTTTCTGATTCCAGAAGTGGAAATTTAACATTATGCTCATTGTTTACCATAACCATCCAGGAACTTTTCTCATTCCTGAGTCCGCTCAAAGAATATTTGAGTACAAATCTCAAGAAAAAAAGTCCTGAAGAGGAATGAGCAGCAGACTTTGGAGAGCAGAAATAAAAATATTTCTGCAAAATCAAGTGGGCAATAGGCAGAGCCACTGACTGGATAAAGCAAATTCCATCTTTAATGCATATAACTAGGGAATTTTAATTTAGCTTTTGCAGTTGCATTCTGTTCATTTTTCTGTGAATGGCCATTTTTCCACTAAATGACAAATTAGTGATCCTGGCTATGATCTAATAGTCAGCATTCTTCTCACAACTAGATGGAGTTAATGATTGTCCCAGAATTGCTACATCACAAGGATGAGCCCTTTTGTCTTCATCAATGGATCATCTTTCAGACATAAATGATAAGTTACTCTGACTGGAACACCAATGTGCGTAATGGGTGCAACAATATGGATGGCAATGTATGGTCATTCTTTAGGAGAATAGGGTGAGATGAGAGAGCTTGACAATATTGCACATACATGTTTCTCTTCTACATGGCATCAGATTCCTCATTCCTACTTCCTGGGTCATTGATACTCTCCAGGTTACATTGGAAGCATCAGATTTGAATTGAAATTGACAATATGCTTCAAGTATTTATCAAAGCTGATAAATGATCACAGATCGTGTGTGACTGATGCAAACTAAATTTTTCAGTGATGTGCATAATGCACCATTTTTGAGACTCTAAGTATTCAGAATAAATGCAATGTGAACTAAACTTCATAAATAACTTGTTTAATTAGAGCAAGTTCCAATAACTGATTGCATTTTCAGGGTATTTCTTGGGTGAGATCATTATTTCCTGAAAATAGACATGGGACCTTGTTATTCCTCATTTCCAGAATGGTTACTTTTCAGCTATTCTTGGCAGCTGCCTTAGTCAGATATTAAGTCCCTTTCATTTGTAAATGATATGCTTCCTTTGCTCAACTATCACCCCTCTTGATACTACTCCATACCTGGGGTGGGACATACCCTTGAGGACTCTGACATGCCATACAGGCAAAATGTGTAGGTTGTATATAAGGACTTAATAGTACCAGCATGGCCTGGGCTGCTGCATGCCTTGGACCTCATTGTTGGGGTATGTCTTTATGGACAGTTGACAGCCTGTCCAGAAAAAAAGACCCTAACCAACTTCCTACACAGGTCTGGTAAAGACCAAAGTTAAATTCAAGTGAATGTCAGTAAAGGTTCATCCTGTATTAGTTTGAGAAAAAAGCTATAAAGCTAATGTCATACCAGTTAACATGACTAAAGCTAAAACTTGCTAACGGGAGTAATTTAAAATAAATTCATATCTGAAAATATGAAGCTACAATATGGTAATAGTTGAAAATGTTACATTATCAAAATGACCTACTGAGTTAAAAACAGTGTACTAAATATATATGGAATAATGAATAGGGCAGATGGATTTCAAGGGCTGTAATTCATTTGAATGCTTAACCACATGAATGTACCTCAAGCAGTTAGAAATGTTCACAAGATCAAGAGCCATTAATTCCCTCCTCAACATCTGCTATGCTCACTACATTTTTAGACATTCAACAATGTAATTAGTACTGTCCAATGTTATTTAGACTGTGTTGCTGTGGGGATTGTTTTACGAAGAATGCTAATGATAGTTAAAAGTAGCAGAGCCATGATTTTCAGAGACAGTTGGAATGTGGAACACCTCAAATTAAAATCTGAAAGAGATCCAAATATGGTTGAATCACGCTTGTTTCTGAAGATTTAAATTTAATTCAAATTGTGTAATTTTAAATTCAGGGAAAATGGTCCCAGTGAAAAAAAGGATGTGTATGCCGTCACTACAAACAATTGAGTGCATTGTACATAATTCAGAGCATTAAGAATTAGAGGAATGACAGAATCGATGATACCACTGTGTGTCATTTGGGTGCTACAGTACAAAGTCTTATAGATTATTTGATGAATTCCTTTCTTCTAAATATTAAAACCGCAGTTCATAATGAATGGGAACAGGTTCTGAAACAATTTCTGACAGTTTACTTTTTATAGGTAAAACCATGTTGCGGGCACAAGTGAGCTACATGGTCTTCTTGAAGGATGTGTTTAAGTTTCAAAATGTATTTTTCACCCATGCTTTGCTTATGTTTTCACATCTGTATACATGGAAAATATTGTATAAGTTCTGAACATCAGTGTTTGGAAAATTCCATACAGAGAGCAGAAAAGTTTCTGTTAAATAGATTTCCCATAAGGAACACATTTACCTCTAAGAGCAATGCAAAAAATACAACTTAATTTAACAGAAAAAATGAACTTTAGCATTCTTATTATATTCAACATTTCTATATTGCTTTGTAAGAGTATGACTTTAGTTGTCTTATGGCAGACCTGTGATTTAACTGAAAGACTTATTTTTACAGGGTTGGAGTATTAACCATCCATAGCGATGTTTGTTACAACAAGCTGAGAAATGTTACAGCACCATCTCTGGAGCAGCTAGCAGTAACATATAGCCATGTCATATATATATATTGCTTTGTTTAGGAGATAGCAAGGCCATCCTCTGGAGGAAATAACTTTCAATTAACTGTTACCTTTATCTTTGTCACATTTGATTTCTGTAAACGGAGTGTGAATTATAATATTAATGTAGATTTGAATGAGTTTGTATTTGTAAATAATAACTTTACCGCTTTCTTTTCTCATTAACCAAAGAATATTCAAAACCAGCTGGATGCAAAACACGAATAGTCACAGTAGAGGTTCCTCGATACAAAGTGGACCCAACTTCAGTAGGCTTCCTTCTGTGGCCTTCGTGTGTAGAGATAAAGCGCTGTTCTGGCTGTTGTAACACCAAAACCTATCAATGCATTCCCGTCCACGCATATTACAAGCCTTTTCAGGTATGTAGTAATGTGTTGTTTTTATATGTTCTGCAACTTTTACAACTTTATACATGACCTTTGAAACTTTGCAGACTGGCTAGTTTAGGGATTTTAATCTCTTAGCAGTTCACATCTCCAACTCCATGAAATGTCAATGGCTGTCAGCTGCTGCCCTTCCCCTATCCACTCACAAACACTCTGTATCAGCATCATTTTGAATGGAGCTTTGCATTGTTCAGGTCTTGTTTTTAAATCAGGCATGATTAAATAAAAACAAAACTGTTACACTTCTGCTGACTACTTCTTAATGATAAATTTAAAAAAACATTCCAAAAACTTGAAAATTCAAATTCACAGGTGAAATATTTCTGTCTTTATTTATATAACATTTCAATATTGAATTAATGATTGAAGACCAGAATTCAAACTCCTTTAGAGAAGTTATAAGCACGAGCGGCCTTTGTGTGGAGCCACAGAAAATGTGGGAGACACTAAATGAATATTTTGCACCAGTATTTACTGTGGAAAAGGATATGGAAGATATAAACTGTAGGGAAATAGATGGTGACATCTTGCAAAATGTCCAGATTACAGAGGAGGAAGTGATGGATGTCTTGAAACGGTTAAAGGTGGATAAATCCCCAGGACCTGATCAGGTGTACCCGAGAACTCTGTGGGAAGCTAGAGAAGTGATTGCTGGGCCTCTTGCTGAGATATTTGTATCATCGATAGTCACAGGTGAGGTGCCGGAAGACTGGAGGTTGGCAAACGTGGTGCCACTGTTTAAGAAGGGCGGTAAAGACAAGCCAGGGAACTATAGACCGGTGAGCCTGACCTCAGTGGCGGGCAAGTTGTTGGTGGGAATCCTGAGGGACAGGATGTACATGTATTTGGAAAGGCAAGGACTGATTAGGGATAGTCAACATGGCTTTGTGCATGGCAATTCATGTCTCATAAACTTGATTGAGTTTTTTGAAGAAGTAACAAAAAAGATTGATGAGGGCAGAGCAGTAGATGTGATCTATATGGACTTTAGTAAGGCGTTCGACAAGGTTCCCCATGGGAGACTGATCAGCAAGGTTAGAGCTCATGGAATACAGGGAGAACTAGCCATTTGGATACTGAACCGGCTCAAAGGTAGAAGACAGAAGGTGGTGGTGGAGAGTTGTCTTTCAGGCTGGAGGCCTGTGACCAGTGGAGTGCCACAAGGATCGGTGCTGGGCCCTCTACGTTTTGTCATTTACATTAATGATTTGGATGCGAGCATAAGAGGTACAGTTAGTAAGTTTGCAGATGACACAAATGAGGTGTAGTAGACAGCGAAGGGAGTTACCTCAAATTACAACAGGATCTGGACCAGATTGGCCAATGGGCTGAGAAGTGGCAGATGGAGTTTAATTCTGGTAAATGCGAGGTGCTGCATTTTGGGAAAGCAAATCTTAGCAGAAATTGTGTAACTAATGGTAAGGTCCTAGGGAGTGTTCCTGAACAAAGAGACCTTGGAGTGCAGGTTCAGAGCTCGTTGAAAGTGAGTTGCAGGTAGATAGGATAGTGAAGAAGGCGTTTGGTATGCTTTCTTTTATTGGTCAGAGTATTGAGTACAGGAGTTGGGAGGTTATATTGCGGCTGTTCAGGACATTGGTTAGGCCACTGTTGGAATATTGCGTGCAATTCTGGTCTCCTTCCTATCAGAAAGATGTTGTGAAACATGAAAGGGTTCAGAAAAGATTTACAAGGATGTTGCCAGGGTCGGAGGATTTGAGCTATAGGGAGAGGCTGAACAGGCTGCGGCCGTTTTCCCTGGAGCGTCGGAGGCTGGGACCTGAAAGGGGTTTACAAAATTATGAAGGGCATGGATAGGATAAATAGACAAAGTCTTATTCCTAGGGTTGGGGAGTCCAGAACTAGAGGGCGTAGGTTTAGTGGGAGGAAAGATATAAAAGAAAACTAAGGGGCAACTTTTTCATACAGAGGGTGGTACATGTATGGAATGAGCTGCCAGAGGATGTGGTGGAGGCTGGTACAATTGCAACATTTAAAAGGCATTTGGATGGGTATATAAATAGGAAGGGTTTGGAGGGATATGGACTGGGTGCTGGCAGGTGGGACTAGATTTGGTTAGAATATCTGGTCGGCATGAACAGGTTGGACTGAAGGGTCTGTTTCCATGCTGTACATCTCTATGTCATTAAATACAATCTGAATGTGAAAAGAGGAATGACTCTGTAATGGTGACCATAAAAAATAGATAATCAGAAAACACCCACTTAGTTCACTTATGTAATTTAGAGAAGGAAATTAAATAACCTTAGCTGGTCTAGCCTATATGTGACTCTAGACACAGAGAATTGGAGTTGACTCTTTACTGCCTCTGAAAAGGTATAGCAAGTAACTCAGTCATATTCAAGAAGATGGCTTACCACATCCTTCTTAAGGGAGTTGCTGATGGGCAGCAAATACTGACCTTTCAACAATGCCCAGATCCTATGAATAAGAATTTTTTTTAAAAAGTTTACCTTCTAGTATAAATGAAATGTAATTAGAAAAAGAGAATTTCCAATTGTACAGCGGTCTTCGTGATATTGCAAAATGATTAACAACCAATGTTTTGACGTGCAGTCCTCTTGTTGTAGGCGAACCTGGCAGACATTTTATGCATGACACGATGTCAGCTAAGTAAATTAGGTCAATGTATTCTCAGTTCTTCTTCAGAAGATTCACTTGCACAATGTGTGGTCTGTGACAATGTGGTACTCCACTGAAGTATCAATATATGTAGTCCTGGAATGGGCCATGTGGCTATAGACTTCTCATTCAATGGCGAGAGCAGTACTAACTTTGAAGAAATGCACTGTGGTTACTGATTAATAGTGCAGTAAATTACATCATTTGTCCTTTCAACCTCTGGAGCCCAGAATTGAATGTAACACCACCAGGTCTTTTGAAAGTTACTTTTGATGAGTGTCCAAATTCTATACCAAACATGTTTTGACAGCCTCATGTCAGGACTTAATGGATTGGTGTTAAAAAGCTGCAAAAAATTGGCGGTTGGTCTCCAAGAATTCACAAGGGTGATGACTGTAGCAAATGGTGTTGTGCAACAGGGATTACTTTGCCAGTTAAGTCCAACAACTACATTATGGACTCATGGAACGTCTTAGTCGCAGGGACACCAATTATGTGGTACCGAAAAAAGTGGGGGATAAAATTAAATCAGAATCTGAATTATTTCATATGAAGAAGTCAACAGAATAATTGATCATCTAAAACAGATTTTAACACATGCAAAGCACAAAGATAAGGAAATAGGGATTCTTTATTCCAATGACATCAGGTCATCACAAACAGGAAGGGAAATTAAGGATTAGCAAGGAATTATATAGTGTCGAAGAAAATTTTGGAAACAAACCTTCAGTATTGACCAAGTTTTATTTCATTATATATGCTTATGTGTAAGAGTTGACTGAATTCTTTGTCTAATCTGCTCCCTCTTCCTATCAGTTCTGCTTTCACCAAAAACACCATTTTTTTCCCCCACTACGAGTCCATTTGACTATTGCAGCTGTCATCCCTCATTGTCACCACCTACTGGTGGAGGTCCCAGTGAACTGTTCAGCTCCCTTGCTCAGTGCCCTCTATCACCATCGCCACCTGCTGCTGGAGATGCTGTTATACATAATTGATTCAGTTTGTTCCACAAGATCTGGGATGGAAAACAAAAGAGGAACTGTTCATAACCATACTTGTCCATAATACCTACTCAGTATTGACTAAGCTGGTCCAATCTGGCGCTTAGTGAAAACGCCCTTATATAATGAACGTGCTTATATTGGATGTGCATAAAAGGAGGTTTCACTTCCACAACTTAGACGGTATTAACTGACCAGTTTTATTTAAAGAAAATAGTTTTATACATTTGCTGGAACAACATTTCCTTCAAAACATGAATTAATAAATAATAAAGAACATTATTATTTAAAGAGGCTCCATAGTGAATTTTGTGGAAACCTTTCTCCAGGTTGCCCACACTAAACTAAACACGAGAAGTTTTACTGCCTCAAAGCACTGTTGATTTTGTATTTTTAAGTAGTTATGGGCAGGAGCCCATTGTATTTGCTGTGGTACTGTTGCAGTTTCTTTCAATATTCTATTTTGTATCATGTGTTTGAATTTCTCTGCCTGTTCAACATGTACAATTTTTCTTCCCCCATTGAGATTCCAGACTTTACTTTAAACGTTTTGCAGTCTCAAGTAATTGTGTTAGTTTCTTCCTATCACTCATGTCTCACATGCCTCAACAACTTGGAAGCTGACACATCATCATTATAAATCTCAGGCTATCACTGCAACAAATTATAGAATTAGAGCTGCAGCAGACAAGGAGGTCATTTGTTCCATCATATCTGTGCCAGCTCAATGGAGGGCCTATACCAATTAGTCCCACTTCTCTGTTTTTTGTCCTCTTAGTCCTGCGGTGCTTTCTGCATTAGGTATTTGGTTTTGAATCTGCTTTGACTGCCCTTTCAGGCAATGCTTTCCAGATTACAAGAGCTCCTCTCGTTCTTAACCATTCTGCTAAGAACATAAGGACATCAGGAGTAGGATCAAGAGTAAAGGATCAAGCCTCGGGGACTTGCTGCCCAGTTCAATGAGATCATGGCAGAACTTCTACTGCAACTCCACCTCCTACCTACTTCACATATCTCTTGATTCCCAGACCAGTGGGAAATCTATTGACCACAGTCTTGAAGTTAATGTGAAAGCATCCTCATTCTTTTGGAATGAACAGTTACAAAGATTCATAACCTGCTGTGAAGAAATTTTTCCTCATCTCATCAACTCCGTATCTTGATGCTGTGTCCCCAGGTTTGAGATTTCTCAGCTGGGAAACAATCCCTCATTGTCTACCTTGTCAAGTCCCTTCAGAACCTTGCAAGTTTCAATTAGATTAGTACCCATTTATCTAAATGTCAGAGAACAAAAGCCCAGTTTCAACTGTCTGTCATCATCGGACAATTTTCTCATCCCAAAATATCATCTAGTGAACTTTCTTTTGATATGGAGACTAAACCTTCATGCAGTAATCCAGGTGTCATCTCACCAAAATCCTTTCTCCAAAATTTTCTTCTTGTATTGCAGTCCTTTTGTAGTGAAGGTCTAAGGATAATTTGCCTGCCTAATTGCTTGCAATACTTCAGGCTATCATACTGTGTTTCTTGTATGAATACATCTGAGTTCAACATTTAATAGTTTCATGCCTTTTAAAACAATTCTGTTTTTCTTTCTCTTTTCTGTTATTCTGCTGGATACGTTTCCTGTCCAAGTGGTTAGTTAAGACATATGAAGTGACCTTAAATTTCCACATGGCACAGCAATTTTGGCAATGGCTCTCCATTGTCGAATTATTTCACTTTGAAGTTTACCTATTTTTGTTACATATATATTATGTTATCTGTATGGTTTAAATGTCGTATCTTCCTGAACATATTTTAAAAGATTATATATACAATGTGAATTTTTAGTAATTACAATGAAAACACTCTTAACGTTGGCATCCTCTACCAAGTTAAATTTAATTTTAGTCTTTTGTTCTAAGTATTTACTTTATTTATATATTTACTCTTTTTTGTTGCCCCTGTAGCTGCTGTTACTGAGCATCATTTTCCACTCTGCTCTCAATTCCCACCCTGCAGCCAATTCCTGCTCTCACCACAGCCCTAGCTTCACTCTGTTTAGCAGCACAATTTGTTTTGCAATTCATCCAGCTCCGTGCTCTTGCTACATACAGGAGACAAAACCGGCTTCTGTTCAAACCAGCTCACACATATTATGCATATTGTTCATCATGTTTCCTTTCTTGACCAATTTTGATAAAATTGGCAAAATAACTAGAGAGGACAGGAAGAGAATTTTTTTTAATGTAGTGAGTCACAATGATCTGAATGCACTGCTTGAAAGGGCGGTTGGAGCATTCAATAATAACCCTCAGGAGGGAATTAGAGATATGTGTTTCCAAAGAAATGTTTGTTTTGATATAAAAATATTGCATAGCATGATGTAATGTCATGTGCTTTTTATGCAAATTCTTCAATGGATGCTCTTCGGCAGAGTGGCATTGTTAATTGTTTTTGATTTGTACAGATAGCAAAGGTGACTTATCGATATGGTAGGAATGAGCTCACCATACACACTGTATCAATCAGAGAACATGTAAGTTGTAACTGCACAGAGCTGGCAAGACATCAACCAAGGTAAGAGGTCACTTGGAAGTGTCTTCAGGAGACAAGATAATGCAAACTAATGTTTTGTGTATTTACAAAGCATTGCATGTTTGTCACTGTTGTTACACATGAAATTATTGTTCAATCTGTGCATGAAAACCTCCACAAATGATCATGAAAGAAATGACCACTATTTGTTTTAAATTATGTTGTTTGAGGAAGAGGTTCGGATAGACCCATTGGACCTTCTGCAACCACTGGGTTCAAAACCTCAGCCAGAAGATGGTGTTTCCAACAGTGCAGGATTCCCTTAGTAACGTAATGATATGGCAGACTAGATCATGTGTTCAAGCCTCTGTGATGGGTCTTGAACTCTCAATCTTCTGATAGTTACTACTGAACCAACACTGACAAGTAAAGGTATTTTCTCATAATAAGTTAAGTATACAGAGACATGGAGATAGTTTTTCTTTGAAACATTTTGGTTTTCCATGCATCTGAATTACGAAGAATGTTTTGTGTAGGATTTCTGAAATTGATATTTCTATCCACTGAAAACATCTAGGATCCATCCAATTAATATATTTTAATGAGATAAAATTTAAACTTTTTAGCCAATTTTTGTCTAATGTGGCAGCAAAATGGCCAAAGTGAATTATGAAACTTAGTCAATGACCTGTCTCTTGTTCAGGACAATGATAGGTAGACAATCACAGGAGTCCCATATTATAGAAAAGGAGTTGGATTACCTCAATAACAAACTTCATTTATATTTCACCTTTTAATGATATAAAATATCCCAGGGAACTTTTCAAATATTCGAGTCATAGAGTCATACAGCATGGAAACAGACCCTTTGGTCCAACTAGCTCATGCCAAACTATTCCCACTTGCCTGATTTTCCTCCAACCTTTCCTATTCACATACTTACCTAAATGTCTTTTAAATATTCTAACTATTCCTGCTTTTCCTCTGGCAGTTCATTCCACATACAAACCACTCTCTGTGTAAAAAGGTTGCCCTTCATGTTGTTTTTAAATCTATCTTATCTTACCTTAAAAATATGCTGTCTAGTTTTGAACTCCCTCACTCTAGGGAAAAGACTCTTGCTATTCATTTTATCTCTACTCCTCATGATTTTATCAACCTCTATAAGATCACTGCTCACATTCCTGTGAAAAAAATCCCATTATTTGAAAATTGTGACACAAGCCACAGAAGGAGATATTGGACCAGATAACCAAAAGCTGGTCAAAGAGGTTGATTTTAAGATTTATTATGAAGGAGAAAAGAAAGCTACTCATAGCTGTGAAGGAGGGTGAGGCCATGGAAAGATTTAAAAACAAAAATGTGAATTTTAAAACCAAGGCTTTGTTTAACTAGTAACCAATGTTGGCCATGGAGTACAAGGGAGAAAGTAGTTGGTGCAGGTCAGGACAGGGAGCAGAGTTTTGAGCAACCACAAGTTTGTAGAGAGTAGAATTGGCCATATACTGGAATAAACAAAACTCAACATTAACCATAAACCAAAATTGGGCATCCATAAGGTACTTTTGGCCTTCAGCAGCAGCAAAATTGTAGTCAATCACAATCTGTAATCGTTATAGTATAGCATTTACTCCACTGTACCATTAAGATTGGTTGCTGGGAGACATGCCAGAAACAATTCTATGTATACCTATGTGATCCTACAGCTACAGGACTACTTGGATACCAAATAGAACACAGAAAAGTACAGCACAGAACAGGCCCTTTGGCCCACGATGTTGTGCCGAGGTTTAATCCGAATGTAAAATATAATAACCTACGCACCCCTCACTGCTCTCCATGTCCCTGTCCAGCAGTCACTTAAATGTCCCTAATGACTCTGCTTCCATCACCACTGCTGGTAACGCATTCCATGCATTCACAACTCTCTGCGGAAAGAACCTACCTCTGATGTCTCCTCTACACCTTTCCCCTTAATATCTTAAAACTATGACCCCTCGTACCCATCAATTCTGCCCTGGGGAAGAGTCTCTGGTTATTGACTCCATCTATTCCTCTCATTATCTTGTATACCTCGATCAGGTCTCCTCTCTTCCTCCTCTTCAGAGAGAAAAGTATGAGCTTTTTCAACCTTTCTTCATAAGGCAAGCCCTCCAGTCCAGGTAGCATCCTGGTAAACCTTCTTTGCACCCTCTCCAAAGCCTCTGTATCTTTCCTATAGTAGGGCAACCAGAAGTGGACACAATATTCCAAGTGTGGTCTCACCAGGGATTTGTAGAGCTGTAGCAAAACCTCACAGCTCTTAAACTCGATCCCCCTGTTAATGAAAGCCAAAACACCATATGCTTTCTTAACAACCCTATCCACTTGGGTGGCAACTTTGGGGGAATCTATGTATACCCAGATCCCTCTGTTCCTTCAACTGCCAAGAATCCTGTCTTTATTCCTATTTTCAGCATTCGAGTTCGACCTTCCAAAATGCATCACTTTGCATTTATCTAGGTTGAACTCCACCTGTCATTTCTCAGCCCAACTCTGCATTCTGTCTATGTCGCGCTGCAGCCTGCAATAGCCCTCGATACTATCGACAACACCTCCAACCTTTGTGTCATCTGTAAATTTACTAACCCACCCCTCAACCTCCTCATCCAAGTAATTTATAAAAACTACGAAGAGCAGAGGCACAAGAACAGAGCCCTGCAGGACCCCGCTCAACATTGTCCTCCAGGCAGAATACTTTCCATCTACAACCACTGCCTTCTGTCAGCCATCCAATTGTGAATCCAGATAGCCAAATCTCCCTGTATCCCATACCTCCTGATTTTATGAATGAGCCTATCATGGAGAACCTTATCAAATGCCTTGCTGAAATCCATATACACCACATTCACTGCTCGATCTTCGTTGACCTGTCTTGTCACCTCCTCGAAGAACTCAATAAGATTTGTGAGGCATGACCTGCCCCTCACAAAGCCATGCTGACTGCCTTTAATCACTGTATGCTTTGCCAAATAGTCATAGATCCTATCCCTCAGAATTCTTTCCAAAACCTTGCTGACCACAGATGTAAGACTGACCGGTCTGTAATTGCCTATTACCCTTCTTGAAAAGAGGAACAACATTCGCCTGCTTCCAATCCTCCGGTATGACTCCCGTTGAGAGTGAGGAAGTAAAAATCTTCGCCAATGGCTTAGCAACCTCCTTTCTCGCTTCCTGGAGCAGCCTAGGATAAATCTGGTCTGGCCCTGGGTACTTATCAATCATAATGTTTTCCAAATTTTCCAGCACACCAAATTTATCAATCTTGATCTGGTCAAGACTGTATCCCAGCTCCTCAAAGTTTCATTGACAACAATATCCCTTTCCTTAAAGAAAACTGAAGCAAAATACTCATTCAGGGCTTCCCCTTTCTGCTCAGACTCCACGCACAAGTTCCCTACGCTATCCCTGATCAGCCCTACCTTCTCCCTGAGCATAAGCACGTGCAGTTGACAGGGCTATGTGATTCCACAATCAACATAGCTGTACAAAGCACTGCAGTTCTGTCTCATCCAGTTGTAAATTGTGGTGGACAGTTAAACAAATCACTGGAGGATGAGAATCCACAAATATCCCTTCTTCCCTAAAATAGAGGAGCCCAACACATCAGTGCAAAGGACAAGGCTGAAGCTTTTGTAACAATATTTGGCCAGAAGTGCTGAGTGCTTGGTTCCCATAGGGTTCCTAGCAATACAGATGCCAGTCTTCAGAGTCTGAGTTCAAGAAACTTGAATATAGTTGATGCAATAAAAGCTGATGAAGGGTTCCTGCCTGAAACATCGATTTTCCTGCTCCTCGGATGCTGCCTGACCTGCTGTGCTTTTCCAGCACCACTCTAATCTTGGTCCAATGCAGTTGCAACACTGGCATCTACCTGACCAGATGGAATATTGCTCAGGTGTACCTTGTATATAAAAACAGACTGAGGGAAGATGGTAATATAGTGATAACATTATTGAATAAGTTATACAGAGACACAGGCTACGTTGGCTCAGTGGTTAGCACTGCTGCCTCACAGTGCCAGGGATCCGGGTTCAATTCCCGCCTCGGGCAACAGTCTGTGTGGAGTTTGCACATTCTCCCCGTGTCTGCATGGGTTTCCTCCGGGTGCTCCGGTTTCCTCCCACAGTCCAAAGATGTGCAGGTTAAGTGAATTGGACATGCTAAATTGCCCGTAGTGTTTGGTGCATTAGTCAGGGGTGAATGTAGGGGAAAGGGATTGGGTGGGTTGCTCTTCAGAGGGTCAGTGTGGACCTGTTGATCTAAAGGGCCTGTTTCCACACTGTAGGGAATCTAAAAAAATCCTGCCATAACAGTTGGTGAAATTTGAATTCAATAAAATGATCTGGAATGAAAAACGAATCCAATGGTAATTATGGAACCACTATTCATTGTTGTAAAAACCTATTTGGCTTACTTAAGGGAGGGAAATCTGCCTTACTTGATCTAACCCCCGATACATAACAATGCAGTTTATTCTAAGCTATCCACTGAAATGGCCTGACAATTCAGTTCAATGGCATTTATAAATCAGTAGCAAATGCTGGCTTGCTGACAATGAGCGTGCACCTAGAAAGAAAAAGACTTAAATCCAACCAATTACCATGGCCTACTTTCAATCATTAACAAAGTGATGAAATATATTATTGATAGTACTATTAAGTTGCATTTGTTCAGCAATATCTGCTCAGAGACACATCGATAGATTCCTCCACGGCCCACTCAGCTCCTGACTTCATGACAGCCTTGGTTCAAACATGGACAAAACAGCTGGATTCCAGAGGAGAGGAGATGTGGAGGTGACAGCCCTTAACATCAAGGCATCTTTTGAGTGAGTGTGGCACAAAGGTGCAATAATTAAACTGGAGTCAATGGGGAAACAGATGAAAATCTGTCCACTGGTTAGAGTCAAACATAGCACAAAGGACAGTGTTTGCTGTTGAAGGTCAGTCATCACAGTCTCAGGACATCAGGATGGTTCAACTAGTCAACAGCTCCTTCGTCAATAATCTTCCCTCCATTGTGAAGTCAAAAGTAGGGATGTTCTCTAATGATTACACCATTCACAACTTTTCAGTCTGCGTCAACACGTAGCAACACCTTATAAGTGGCAAGTAACATTGCACTGCCAGGCAATGACCAGGCAACAAGTGAATATCTGAGCATCTTCGCTTGTCATCCAATGGCATTAACATTGCTGAACTCACACTTATAACATCCTCGGTTTACCATTATGAGATTCTGAACTGACTAACAATCTAAATATATGACTGCAGAGTTATATCAGAGACGAGAAATGCTGCCATGTATAAAACCCATCTTTTATCTGTCCAATGTCTACTCACCATCTACAAGGCACAAGTCTGAGATATGATGGAATACTCCCACTTGCCTGGGTGAGTGCAATTTCAACAACACTCAAAGTTTGACACCATCCAGGAAATCCTGGTGAAGGGCTAATGCCTGAAACATCCATTCTCCTGCTCTTCAGATGCTGCCTGACCTGCTGTGCTTTTCCAGCACCACACTCTTGACTCTGGTCTCCAGCATCTGCAGTCCTCACTTTCTTCCACTATCCAGGACAATATAGCTTGCTTAATTGGAACCACCACCACATCATTCAACAGTCACTCCATTCACAATTGGCATCCAGTAGCAGTGGTGTGTACCATCATCAAGAAGCAATCAAGCAACTCACCAAGGCTCCTCCAACAGCACCTGCTAGACCCGTGACCTCTGTCATTGAGATGAACACAGGAAGCAGATGCATAGAAACATCATCACCTGCTTCTTCACTGTCACTGGGCCAGAATCCTGGAACTCCTTTCTCAACAGCGAGGGTGTGTCCGTTCACTCCTAGGACTACATTGATTCAAGAACATGACTGACCACCACCTTTTCAAGGACAAATAGTGATCAGCAATAAATGCTGATCGAGCTCGGGATGCCTACATTGCATGAACACATAAACAAAATGTTTTGAGGTAGCAAAGGCAAGGACAAGGTTTCAGTTTCCATCATAAACAGGATTTTTCAATTCTAGTGTCAAAGTGTACTTCACATACAAAGTACTTAGAGATATCTTCCATCTCCTCTCTACTCAGTTATTATTTTCTTCCTTTGTTTAGATGCTAACAATTTCCAATGACTTTTCCTTTCCTGTAATCCCAGGACATGTGTGAGTGCCTAATTGACTCACCATCTGATTTTCTCTTCATTTTTTGAATAAAAAGATTTTGTTTAAAGCTGATTTCCACATCTCCCTGCATTAGCCTGATTAGGCACACTGTCAGTTCCTAAGGTCAATCAGGAAAACAAAAATGTTGTTTTGTTCGGAATTCTTTCACTGCTTTTCCAGCAGATGTGGTTAATTCTGCCTTGTTTATCAATCATGCGGTTGTTTTGTCTTTGGCAGTATTGAGAGAATGTTTCAGAAACAGGGATTAAAAGAAAAGCTGCAAAATTCATCTGTGATTTGAATTCTCTGTTTTTAGTGCATCAGTCAAAGCATTAAAAGATGCAATTTGTTCCCTTATGTCATGTTGACTTTACAGCCCTCTATTAAAGTTTAAGGGCTGGGGTTTCATTTCTCAATGGAGGTGCAAATCAGGTCACACAATGCAGAACTTCATTTTCCTTTACTGCTAAAACAATTTCCTTCTGTATTTGTGACTGCTTAACATTTCTGTGTGGCCTTTTCCATGGATTCGGAAGGCCTAGGGTGCGAAATACACATAGGTACATGCCTGTATGCATTTTGGAACAATAAAGAAAATACCTCCTTGGTGAGTTTGTGATCACCACAGGAATCCTGCTTAGGAATTAGTCATATTCTAAACAGTAACAAAATAATTTTTTCAAACCTTGAAATACCACTATTAGATGCTACATTGGAATGAAGGTGTTTTTAAAGCAATGACTCATCATAGAGCTTTGTTCCTCAATGGTCTATCAACCATTACATTGAACACCATTGTGTTACTGTTGCCATGCATTACAGTACTTCTTCTATCGGTGAAAGTGTCATTCAAAAATGTAGAAAATGAGTTGGTAAGCGCTCCTTGTCATGTTTGGCATTAGGATTTAAGTGTTTAAGTTTCTCTGACTGTGACAATAAAATAATCCTCTGCGTTTTTTATTGACTCTTGGGATATATGACTAGCTTGGTGTCAACTGTAGAGTAGTGTAATTGTTATCAAACTTCACCTCATTTATGACTAACTTCTGATGGTTAAAATATTGTAATACTGCTTTACAATTATGCCTGGGCAACTGTAGTACTTTGTTCCAAGTATCTCTTTACCCATCTGACCACTTTCTAATATGATTCTACTGGTTTTGACATCATCCAAGCTGTCCATTTGACATTTCCTTCTGAATGGTTTATGCAGTGTATCTTTCCTCTGTATTTTTCTTCTCAATAATCTATTCATCAATTTGAGGCTATGTTGTTTAGTGTCAGATTGCTATTCATTGATGTGATTTTATCTTGCACACACTAAATTGTACTTTTACAGGTATCTTACTTTAATATTACTGAAGTATTGTTGAACACTCTTCATTTATTTTTGCTGTTCTCTCATCCCATATGCCAGCATTTAGATTATATCATTTAAACCCTACCTATACATGTCCCCATCCAGATGTCTTCACCACTTCCTCTGGAAGTTTGCTCCATACACGCAACAACTTCAGCGTGAAAAAGTTGCCCCTTAGGTCTCTTTTTAAATCTTTCCCCTCGCACCTTAAATGTATGCCCTCTAGTTCTGGACTTCACCAGCTTCGGAAAAAGACTTTGGCTATTTGGGGGTGGCACAGTGGCTCAGTGGTTAGCACTGCTGTCTCACAGTGCCACACACCCAGGTTCAATTCCAGCCTTGTCTGTGTGGAGTTTGCACATTCTCCCCGTGTCTGTGTGGGTTTTCTCCGGGTGCTCTGGTTTCCTCCCACAGTCCAAAGATGTGCAGGCCAGGTGAATTGGCCATGCTAAATTGCCCATAGTGTTAGGTCAGAGGGAAGAGGGTCTGGGTGGGTTACTCTTCAGATGGTCAGTGTGGACTTGTTGAGCTGAAGGGCCTGTAGGGAATCTAATCTAATCTAATCTAATCTATTCACCCTATCCATGACCCTCATGATTTTATAAACTTCTATAAGATGACCCCTCAGCCTCTGATGCTCTAGGGAAAATAGTCATAGCCTATTCGGCCTCTCCCTATAGCTCAAACCCTTTAATCCCAGAAACAACCTCGTAAATCTTTTCTTAACCCCCTTTCAAGTTTCACAATATCTTTCCTATAACAGGGAGATCAGAACTGAATACAGTATTCTAAAAGTGGCTTAACCAAAGTCATAACGGCCATAACATGACCTATCAACTCTTTTACTCAATGCACTGACCAATAAAGATAAGTGCATTATCTTATCTACCTGCAACTCCACTTTTAAAGAAATATGAACCTGCACTCCAATGTTTCTTAATTCAGCAACATTCCCCAGGTCCTTACCATAAAGTATTGAAGTCCTGCTCTGATTTGCCCTCCCAAAATGTAGCACTTCACACTTATCTAGATTAATCTCCACCTGCCACTCCTTGCCCCAACAGCCCATCTGATTGAGATACCATCGTTCTCTGAGGTAACCTTCTTTGCTGTTCACAACACCACACCAATTTTGGTGTCATCTGCAAACTTACTAACCATACCTCCTATATTCACATCCAAATCATTTATACAAATAACAAAAAGCAATGTACACAGCACTGATCCCTGCGATACGTCACTGGTTTCTGGTCTGAAAAGCAACCCTTTACACCACCCTTTATCTCCTACTTTTGAGCAAATGTTGTAACCAAATGGCTAGTTCTCCCTGTATTCCATGTGATCTTACCCTGTCTACCATGCAGAACTTTGTCGAACACCTTACTGAAGTCCAAATCCACTGCTCTGCCTTCATCAATCCTCCTTGTTACTTCTTCAAAATACTCAATCAAATTAAGGAGACACTACTTCCTGCGCACAAAGCCATGTTGACTATCCCTAATCAGTCCTTGCTCTTCCAAATACGTGTAAAATCTGTCCCTAAGAATCCCTTCTAACAACTTGCCCACCACTGATGTCAGGCTCACCGGTCTATAGTTCCCTAGCTTTTCCTCACTAATGATCTTAAATAATGGTACCACATTAGCCAAACTCCAGTCTTCTGGCACCACATACATAGCAATTGATGACACAAATATTTCAGCAAGGAGTACAGCAATCACTGTCTTTTAATGATGTAACTGTACCTGTATGCATCACTTCCTCTGGAAGTTCATTCCACATTATTGGTCAGAGTATTGAGTACAGGAGTTGGGAGGTCATGTTGCGGCTATACAGGACATTGGTTAGGCAACTGTTGGAATATTGCGTACAATTCTGGTCTCCTTCCTATCGGAAAGATGTTGTGAAACTTGAAAGGGTTCAGAAAAGATTTACAAGGATGTTGCCAGTTTTGGAGGATTTGAGCTA
>NC_057733.1:36025830-36036894 GCF_004010195.1 Chiloscyllium plagiosum | reverse complement strand
GTGGAGGCTGGTACAATTGCAACATTTAAGAGGCATTTGGATGGGTATATGAATAGGAAGGGTTTGGAAGGATATGGGCCGGGTGGTGGCAGGTAAAACCAGATTGGGTTGGGATATCTGGTCGGCATGGACGGGTTGGACCGAAGGGTCTGTTTCCATGCTGTACATCTCTATGACTCTACGACTCTATATGAATCACTCTGTGTAAACACATTGGCCCTCTTATCATCTTAAAAATATGCCCATTAATCTTGAAATTCCCCACCATTGGGAAAAGATACCTGCCATTCACCCTATCTATACCTCACATGATTTTATAAACTGCTACGGGGTCACCCTTCAATCTTCTACGCTCCAGTGAAAACGTCCCAGCCTGTCCTGCCTCTCCTTGCAACTCAAATGCTCCATTCCCAGCAACATCCTGGTAAAACTCTTCTGAACCTTCTCCAGCTTAATAATATTTTTCCTGTAACAAGGTGATCAGAAATGGACAGACTACTCCAGAAGAGTACTCACCAACATCCTATACAACCTCAACATGATGTTCCAACCCCTATAATCAAAAGTCTGAGCAATGGAGGCAAATTGGCTAAACGCCTTCTTAACCACCCTATCTATAAGTGATGCAAAATCCAAAGAATTGCGTATTAATTATGCATTAATTCCCTTATTTTTTTTTTAAAAATTGCCTACCTCAGCCTTGAATATTCTTAATGACTCTGCCTCGACAACTCTCTGCAGTAAGGAATTCCATGGATCTGCTACTCTCTGAAAGAAGAAATTCCTTCTCAACTTTATCATAAACGGGTGACCCCCTTTGCTCTGAGATTCTGCCCTCTGGTCCTAGTCTCTCCCACAAGTGGAAAACTGCTTCTCCACATCTTTCCTATCAAGCCCACAAGAATCCCATGTTTCAACAGGGTCGCAACTCATTCTTCTAAGCTCCAATGACTACAGACTAAACCTCCTCATACAAACCATCCATAGCTGGGATCAGCTGAGTGAACCTTCGCAGGACAGTTTCTAATGCCATGATATTACCTTAGATAAGGGGACCAAAGCCATTCACTATACTTTCAGCATGATCTGACCAGTGCCTGTATAGTTTTAGCTAGAATTTCCCAATTTTTACATTCTATTCCCTTTGAAATACAGACCAACATCCATTTGCTTTCCCTAATATCCAATGAACTTTAAAGCTAGCTTTTTGTGATTTACCAGGCCTCGCAAATCACACTGTGCAGTAGCTTTCTGCAGACTTTCTCCATTTAAATAATATTCTGCTCTTCCACTCTTCCTGTAATAGTGAATAACCTCACATTTTCCTACATTATATTACAATTGCCAACATTTGCCCACTCACTTAAACTGTCTCTAACCCTCTGCAGACTCTGTGTCATCCTCACCATTCGCCTATTTGTGTGTCATTCGCAAGCTTAGCTATAGTACACTCACTTTCCTCATCCAAGTCAATAATATGTATAAGACACTGTCTTCTATTAGTTAAATAATTCTCTACCCATGCTAATATACTATTCCAAACACTATGGGCTATTATTTAATTAAGTAATCTTATATATGGTACCTTACTGAAATGTCTTTGGAAATCCAGATATATTACACCTACTGAATCTTTCTTATCTATCTTATCTGTTTTGCTACTTCCTCAAAAGATTCTAGTAAATTTATAAGCCATGATTTCTCTTTCAGAAAGCCGTGTTGACTGTGCTTGATTATACTATGTATTTCTAGATGCTTCACTATTACATCCTTTTGAATAAACTGTAGTGTTTTCCCAATAACATATGTTAAGCTAACAGGCTTATAGTTACCTATCTTTATCTCCCACTCATTTTGAATAAGGGTGTTACATTGGTACTTTTTTTATTGTCTTGGACTTTTCCAGAATCTGAGCATGCCTGGAAGATTGTTGCCAGTGAAGCTTCTTTCGTTGTAGCTATTTGCTTTAATATTCTAAGATGCAACAGATCCAGGGGACTAATCAGGCTTCAGCCCCATTTACTTCTGAAGAACTTATTTTCTAGAAAAAGTTACAGTATTTATTTCTTCCGCACCTTTTGCTTCTTGATTTACTATTCTTGGAATGCAATTAATGTCCAGGTTCTCCACTTTCTGCATCTGAGATCATATTATTCTTGTGACTTCCCCTAGACACCGGTTCATAAAGCAGCCTTGCATTTCAGTTATGGAAACAGACTCTTGGGTATTCCCAATTTATACTTCATTGAAATCACTAATAAAAGAAGATTCCTGCTTGCAGACACCCATCCTCCTTGCTCTAGCTATTTGTGTAGGCTAGTCATCGTATCTAGCAATTCAGTTGTAACTGTCCATCTTTCTTAGGTTCAGTATCATTAATCTCTTAGGTGACCCTGACATATACTGTTACACCAGCTCCTCAAATTCCGCTGAACATACCTGTATTATTTTATCCATTGCTATTTTCTGGGAGCTGTCACAATGCCATAAAGGCACACTTTCCTCCAATTCCACCATCTTTAGAATTCAGATGATGTTATTATAGATTTGCCTTCTGTTTTACCCTCATGTGTATGCCTGAACTTGGTGTCCTGCCTCTTGCTCACTTTTTCGATTATCGCTGAATTGGGGCATTCAATTAATAATAATTTACCATATTTTGTATCATTATTTAAGAGTTTATTTGGTACTTTGTACTTATAAATCGAACATAGAACATCGAAGAGTACAGTACAGTACAAGAATGGGCCCTTCGGCACAGAATGCTGTGTCTAACATGACACCAAATTAATCTCTTCTGCCTGCCCTTGGTCCATATCCCTCCATATTCGTGTGCTTATCTAAAAGTCCCTTAAATGCCCCTATCGTATCTGCGTCGAGAGCGTGATGCTGGAAAAGCACAGCAGGTCTGGCAGTATCCGAGGAGCAGGAGAATCGACGTTTCCTGGAATCAGGAATCCTGATGAAGGGCTTTTGCCTGAAACTTCGATTCTCCAGCACCTCGGATGCTGCCTGACCTGCTGTGCTTTTCCAGCGCCACACTCTCGACGCTAATCTCTAGGATCTGCAGTCCTCACTTTTGCCTATTGTATCTGCCTCCATCACCATCCCTGGCAGTGCGTTCCAGACTCTGACCACTCTCTGTGTAAAAAAACTTGCCCCTCCAGTCTCCTTTGAACTTTCCCCCTTCCACCTCTCTTATTAGACATGTCAACTCTAGAAAAAAGATTGACCGTCAACCCTATCTATGCATCTCATAATTTTATAGCATCTCTCCAGTCTCCCCTAAGCATCCACCACTCAAGAGAAAAAGAACCCTAGCTTTTCTAGACCCTCCTTATAGCTCATACCCTCTAATCCAGGCAGCATCCTGGTAAACCTCTTCTGCACCCTCTCTAAAGCCTCTACATTCTTCCTGTAATGCACGGTGACCACATTTGAACATAGCACTCTAAGTGCGGCCTAACCAAAGTTTTATAAAGCTGCAACATAACATCCTGACCCTTGTGCTCAATTCCCCAAACAATAAAGACAAGCATACCATACTCCTTCTTTATAACCCTACCTATGTATGTGGCCACTTTCAGGGAATTATGGACTTAAACCCCTTCTGTACATTAATGCTGTTCAGAGTCCTACCATTAACAGTATATTTTTCCTTAATATTTGATCTCCCAAAGTGCAACACCTCACACTTTACATGGATTAAACTCCATCTGCCATTTCTCTGCCCATATCTGCTACTGATCTATATCCCACTATATCCTTTGACGCCTTTCTACACTATCCACAAGCCTAGCGATCTTTGTATCAGCTGCAAAATTACTAACCCACCCATCTACATTTTCATCTAAGTCACGTACATATATCACAAACAGTAGAGCTCCCAGTATGGATCCCTGCAGAACACCGCTAGTCAGAGACCTCCAGCCTGAAAAACATGCTTCCACTACTACTCTGTCTTCTCTGGGCAAGCCAATTCTGAATCCACGCACCAAGTCACCATAGATCCCATGTATCTTAATCTTTTGGAAATTCAGTCAAGTTAGTAAGACATGACCTGCCTTGCACAAAGCCATGCTGACGATCCCTAATTAGGTTATACGTTTTCAAATATGCATAAACCCTAACCCTAAGAGTTCTTTCTGATAACTTCCCAATCATTGATTTGAGACTCGATAGTCAGTAGTTTCCTGGATTATCCCTATTTCCTTTCTTGAAGAGAGATACAAAATTAGTTACACGCCAGTCCTCTGGGACCCCTCTGGCTAATAAGGATATAAAGATATTGGTCAAGGCCCAAATAATTGTTTTTGCTTTTGCTGCAGTTCATATGTTAGTACTCTTACCCCTGAATCAGAAGTTTGTGTGTTCAAGTCCCATTCCAGTACTTGAAGATAAAATTTGGTGCTGATATTCCCACTATAGTACAGGGAGTATACACTATCACAGGTGCGGTTGTTATGATGCGACATTGAACTGAAGGTCAGTAGCCCTTTAAGGTGAATGTAGAGTTCAGGATTTATCTGGTTCTGTGGTTCCCTGGTGTTAGACTAATTCTTAACTTGTCTGATGTTTCTGGGGTAAGAATCCAGTTGTGTTCACCGGAACTGCCCAAGTCTCCCACTCTAACTTGGAAGCAGACATATTAGCATCAGATGCTGGGGAGGAGGAGAATTATGTGTTGGAAGTTCAAGCTTCCTCCCACCTTCAGTTGCATGTCCAGTCTCCGATGACCCGGACACCAAAGATTTTGCCCATTGTGTTGAAGATTAAAAATAAATGCATGATATTTCAACACTTATCTCTGCAGCACTGATATTCTGGAAAGTAGCAGCACTACAACTAATAAGGTAAAAACAATGACTGCAGATGCTGGAAACCAGATTCTGGATCAGTGGTGCTGGAAGAGCACAGCAATTCAGGCAGCATCCGACGAGCAGCAAAATCGACGTTTCGGGCAAAAGCCCTTCATCAGGAACCCTTCCTGATGAAGTGCTTTTGCCCGAAACGTCGATTTTGCTGCTCGTCGGATGCTGCCTGAATTGCTGTGCTCTTCCAGCACCACTGATCCAGTACTACAACTAATGGCAACCGAAGAAGCAGCTACTCAAATCATATCCTTTGTTCTTGTGTTCTCCAGTACATTCACTCGATAAATACTTAGGTATAGCTATTTCAAATCTAATTGTAAAAATGGAAGAATACAAGATGAATATAAATTAATAGCAGCCTGACTGAATGGACAGGTTTAGGAAAATAATTCTCCAATCAGGATTGAGGAAGAGTTCTATAAAAAAATTGGTTGTCTTCTCCTCTGTCTAGCAGGAACCAGATGGCCAAAGTACATAGACTGAACTGTGGGAAGGGAGGGCCTGATGAGAAGTGATCACTGTTTCATTTCTGTTTTTACATATTATCAAGGACATATATTCAATTATTTACTGTGCAAAGACGGTGGAACATGGGGAATCATAGATAGTTAACAAAGGTTGACAAGGAGAGTACCCATCAAAACTAAGACATAAAGAGTGGTAAAAATTAGACATAGATGCGAAGACTGGGGTATTTTTTTAGGAACAAGCAGCGAATGACTAAAAAGCTGATTTAATGGGAGTAGTTAAAGTGAGTTAATTAAAGTGTGGCACCTTGGAGAATACAACTGAGGAACTGATAACAAGGAGCAAGGAAATGGCAGATAATTGAAACCAATATATTGCAGCAGTCTTCATGGTGGAGGACACTGAAGACATTGCAAAGTTATCAGATAAGTAAGGTGAACACGAGAAGAGAGATCTTGTAACAGTCTATACCATGAGGGACAAAATATTGATAAGCCAATGTAACTGAGGCAGACAATGAAAGCCTACATGCCAGGATTTCAAAGGAAGTGGCTGCAGAGTCAGTGAAAGCATTGGATTTCAGGAGCGTTCCAATAGTTTGGAAAATAATATGACACCCCTATTTAAGAAGGGAGGGAGACAGATAACAGGAAACTATAGGCCAGTTAGTCTACAATCTGTTATTAGGAAAATGCTAGAGTACATTATTATGGAAGGAATAGCAGGATATTGAGAAAAAGCTTAACACAATCAGAATCAACATGGCTTTGAGAAGGGAAATCATGATTGATAAATTTGTTTGCATTCTTTGAGGATATAACCAGGAGGTAAAGGGTAGCCAATAGATTTAGTGTATTTGGACATCCAGAAGCTATTTGATAACGTGCCACATAAATGGTTACTGCGCAAGATAGGATCTCCTATCAGGCGGGAGGGGCATACTGTGATGAAAACAAAAAAAATCTGCAAGGATTATGGATAGGTTGAGTGAATACGCAAAACCTGGCACATAGAGTTTAATGTAAGAAATTGAGAGGTCAGGCACGTTAGTAGGAAGAATGAAAAAGCAAATTATTATTTAAATGGAGAGAGGCTCCAAATAAGTGTAGTGCAGATGGTTCTTGTCCACAGAACAAAAAGGGTTATCAACAAGGAATAAAGAAAGCAAATAGAATTCGGGCCTTCATTGCGAGGGTGTTTGAATTTAAAAGTAGTAAAGTATCATTATAACTATACAGGGTGTTCATGAAGCCACATCTGGAGTAGTCTGTGCAATTTTGGTTTTCATATTTAAGAAAGGATACATTGGCGTTGGACACAGTTCAAAAGAGATTCAATTGGGTGATTCCTGGTATGAGGAGGTTGCCTATTGAGAATGGCTAACCATTCATTAGAGTTTAGAGGAACGAGGAGTGATCTTATTGAAACATGTAACACGGGGTAAAGATTGAGAAGATTTTTCTACTAGTAGGGGAATCTCAATCTAGCAATCAAAATTTCAGATTAAGGGACATCCATTCAAAACTGAGATGTGAAGGAATTTCTTCTACCAGAGGAATCAAAAATTCCAGACATTTGGAATGTTTGGAATTCTGTACGTCAGAGAGTTGTGGAGGCTAGACCACTGAAAGAATGTAAAGAGGTGGTAAATAGATTTTGACAATATTGAGGACTTGGGGGCTATGAGGAGCTGGCACAAAAGATGATTTGATGCCTGGGGATGAGCAGCCATGATCTTGATGAATGGTGGAGCAGAATTGAGGAGCCAAATGGCTGACTCCTGCTCATTTCCTGATGTTCTTATGATTCCACCCACAAGAAGTTTATTGCTCTGCAGCAATGGATTGAAAATACCACTCAGGATAAAATGTGAACAGCATCCTGATTGGGAAGCCAGGCATTTTGCTCCAAATTACATTGTTTGGGCATTTGTTATAAGCAAGATTTGCTGAGTAATTATATTGAGTTCCTGTAAAGATTCTGTGACTATAGAAAATACACATATTTGGGTTTTTCCTTATTTTCTAATCAATCACATTTTTCCTATTACTTGAAAAGATCTATTTAAGCAATTACATTTATTCCTTTGTGTTCACTGGGATGAGGGACACATTTTTTCACTTTCATTTGAGAAAAGGTTAGTTGGAGAATAAATGTTCCTGCAGCAGAACCTTTACTAATGGAGAGCAGCAGCTCTCTGTGTGTCTGCGAGAGCTGGATCATCTCTCACATCAGCTTAATTTCCAGCCATTCAAAATGAGAATGCAGACAAAGGAAGTTCTGTGCTCAAAGTTTGACAGCATCAGGCCAAGATTGGGACTGACAGAAGGCATTTCACTTAATGGCTGTTCTGGTCAATGGGGAGAGAAAATTTGGATACTATCAACCTCACCTCGAGCTAAAGCTGCCTTCTGGAACTGAAAGGCTAGCATTCACCACTCAGTTCCCCCGACCAAGTAGTAAAACTGAATCGAGCAGTGTAACCATCAGCAGTGTTACAAAGCATCTTAAAATATGTTTTTCTTTTTCAGGTTCCCCCCAAAATATTATCGACAAACAACTGACAACAACTGATGTGTAATCTCACAGCCAACACACAACACTAAAAGGACAGAGTTGACAAACAACTAATATATTGCATGCATTAAGGAGGCAGTATTCTCTCTCTATCTTTGGACTGTGCAGACATGCATCCTCTTGGGTGAGCTCACAAAGATAATGAGGAGCCACAGCTATCGGGATGGTGCTATGTGTTCTCCATCACTGGGGACTCCGCCGGTCCACTTGTGATGTGCAATAACTAAGAAGAGCTTCTTCACCATTTCTACACTTCACAGTCTACAGGCAGTGACTTGCAGCAGTTCCACAGAATTACAGGGGATTGATTCTCAACCTGAGAACTCTGAATCAAGGAGACATTTGATTAATTTCTAAACTTTCATTTTGCTGGTGAGGGGTTTATCATACAAACCGAAGATTTATAACAAACCTTCCTAACAGTAAAATAATAAAACAAAAATGTACACTTTTAGTCTTGTCTTCCTTTAAACAAACCAACTGTGAGTAGATTTTTGCTCCATTAAATCGAAATGAATACGTGGAGGTAAGTGACAACACTAATCTCATTGAGCTGCACTGACAAAGCAATCCAGTAATTCCCAAAAATATTTAATATTGGAAGGTACTAAAATCTGAATTATTCAGGTAACTCTGTCACAATTTTATAAATCCTAAAGAATGGTATTGAAAATGGTTTCTGATCTTTTAGTGAAATGTGTTATTAGTTCACAGTGACAAATGGTCATGTTGCTGGACAGTTGTTTCTCCCTTTCCATCTCTTGATTTAAAGTTATTACTGGAATGTTTTTTGCATTCTCCAGACTAACCACAGAAACAAAATATTTGTTCACCTTTGTTTGTAGTAAAGCAAGAACCAGTTTCAACCAGCTCCAATAAATGTAATGTTTACTCTGACTGCCTGTCACATGGACTTCACCTCAATAAGTCCTCTAATCTATTGCAGACAGTGAGAGTTCTGGTTGTGAATGCTTCCATGAATACAGAGCAGCTTCTTCTGTTTCACCACAATGTGTTGGCCCTTTTTAGTATGAGCTACTAATATAAAGCTATATTTTCAGCAATAGCATCAGTAAAAACAAAGCACTTACCCAGGATAAACTCTAACCGTGACATATGAGTGCTTATTGAATGATAAAACAATAACAATAAATCATTAACTGTATTACTTACTAAATACAGACCATACACTTGTATTGTGTTTTGGGGGTAATCCAATTTTTACATATGAGATAGGTGTGCTTCAGATGTAAAAGGATTGAGAATCCATGGAATGTTTTATTAATTCACAAGCTAAAGATGTTGTTACCTAGTCCAGCATTTATTATCCATCCCTAATTAGGTTAGGGGTCAATCACATTGCTGTGGATTGGGAGTTACATGTAGGTCAGACAAGGTAAGGATGGCAGTTTCCTTCCCTAAAGGACATTAGTGAACCAGATGGGTTCAAACAATTGACAATGGACTCATGATCATCAATAGACTCTTATTGCCAGATTTTTTTTATTAATTGAATTCAAATTCCACCATCTGCCATGGCAGGATTTGAACCTGGTCACCAGAACATTATCTGAGGTTCTGGATCAAGAGCCCAGTGATAATAACACAAGACTGTTACTGCCCCCTTTATAGGTAACATATAAGGCTGTAAGTATCTGAGTACAAGTGGGATGCATCTCCTAATGAAAACTGCCTTTTTATAGTAAATCAGATTAAGAAAAATATAGTTGTTCAAATTCAAGCTATCAATAAACTTATAGTGCTGCAAACAATATTATCGGTGTGCTCCATATCCAAGAGTCCTAACTCTGACAGTTAAGTGATCACAATCTATTCCTTTCATTCTACGAAACAATTCCCAAGGCCTTCCAATCATTAACAGTACGAGGTTTTACACGTGGTAAGTTTTCCGTCTCAGCAAATATTTTTCAGCTGTTTTGCAAAAAACTTGGATTTCCTCTACAATGCGCATATAAATATTGACCTTGAAACTAAGTCTAAATTTATAAGGAAAGCTCTTTGTAATGGGAATGCATTACAAAATTTTAATTAGAATTGGGTTTAGTCAAGGTTGCATTATTTGATTGGTGAATCTGAAATCTCCAACTCAGAACAGTATGTTAACTGGGATTATGACAGAGATTTCCATCAGACTAGTTCATGATGTATGTAAATGGATCCCATTCACCAACAAGAACCCTTCATTTCTCATGCATCAAATAAGGCTAGTGTTAAGTGAGATTTTAAAAATTTCTTTATTTTATAGGATGTGGGCGTCATTAGCAATGTATTGCCTAATGCTTGTTACCCTTGAACTGAATGCCTTGCTGGGCCATTTCAAAGGGTAGAATCATAGAATCCTGCTTTGCAGATAGACGCTATTTGGCCCATGTCTGAACAACACCTCACCCAGACCCAGTTAAGATTCACCTACAACCCAGGTAAGGATGGTAGCTTTCCTTCCCTAAGGAAATTAGTGAATTCGATGGATTTTATATCTGACCCAAACTTTGTATCCCAGAATTTAATTAATTTTAAATTACATCTGCTGCCTCAGTGAGAATTTGAACCCATGTCCCTACATCATGAGCAATATTTCTGATCCACTGCCATTACCACATATCGTCTTGGGAGCAAGAACAGATAAGATGATACCTCCATTCATGGGCAAGTTGATTCTAAATCAGCAAAGGTTTCCAGTGATGTCAAAATGAAAAGTGTTGAAAAAAACATTTTTCAATTCCTTTAGTTATTATGTTCATGGAAAAGCAGACATTTGTTTTCTCTAAAAACAGAGAAATTTGGTCAGGCTACAGAACACAGCTGAAAACTATGCATGAATCTGACTCTATAGCAATTGTTAACATTGAGTCAAAGATTATGGGAACGCTTAGCTTTATGGAGACCTAGGGGAGGTATTGATGGTGAAATAGGAATTAACTGTTTAATGTCTTCATTGTGTATCCTGGCCAGTTAACTTGAACCAAAGAGAAATGGAGTAGGTATGGAAATGATGAGGTAAAAACAATGACTGCAGATGCTGGAAACCAGATTCTGGATCAGTGGTGCTGGAAGAGCACAGCAATTCAGGCAGCATCCGAGGACAGGCAAAATCGACGTTTCGGGCAAAAGCCCTTCATCAGGA
>NC_057733.1:35936268-36024922 GCF_004010195.1 Chiloscyllium plagiosum | reverse complement strand
GGTCATCATTAATGGAGATGGAGGGGTCCAGGAAGGGGAGGGAGGTGTCAGAGATGGTCCAGGTAAATTTAAGGTCAGGGTGGAATGTGTTGGTGAAGTTGATGAATTGCTCAACCTCCTTGCGGGAGCACGAGGTGGCGCCAATGCAGTCATCAATGTAGCGGAGGAAGAGGTGGGGAGTGGTGCCGGTGTAATTACGGAGGATCAACTGCTCTACGTAGCCAACAAAGAGACAGGCATAGCTGGGGCCCATACATGTGCCCATGGCTACCCCTTTGGTCTGGAGGAAGTGGGAGGATTCAAAGGAGAAATTGTTAAGGGTGAGGACCAGTTCGGCCAAACGAATGAGAGTGTCGGTGGAGGGGTACTGTTGGGAACGTCTGGAGAGGAAATGATGAGCTGAGGAGTGCACTATTCAGGTAGCAACCCCGCTGAGCAAACTTACTTCCAAAGATATTGATATTGGTGATTCATCTCTCAATCCCTGCTGCTGGCTATTCAGTACTAAATGCCAGTTTACATCTACATATTGGCTTTACGGTGATCTAGATGTTTATGTTTTATGGAACTGCTTCCTGGGTGTGCAATGCAGAGGTAGTTACAGTGGAGTTACTGTGGATGAGATGACCATGGACTGGGGCAACTCCTGACAGCTGCCTTGAGAAGTAGGAGCAGGGAGTCAGGGTGTGGTACTTGAGAGAGGTTGGTCAGAGAGGCAAAGTCTAGGGAATGGGGCAGATGGAGAAAGCCAGAGAAATAGGGGTGAAACAAAAGAGGAAAACGCAGAAACAGGGGCCTCAGGAAAATAGAGCAATACAACACAGAGTCACAGGCTACACATAAAGGGAAATACAGAAAGAGGGGCAATACAGAGATAGGGACAGCACTGAGACGGGGACAGCACAAAGTCAGGAACAGCACAGAGACAGGGACAGCACTGAGGCATGGAGAGAATTTAATCAGAGGGGACAATTTTAATTTCCCATCTTGAACTACTTGTGAATGCGCTCTTGGTTTTGACAATGTTTCACAAGACAATTACTCCCACAGAGCCAGAAGTAAAGATTGTCAACTCCACAGGTCTCAATTGTTTTAGTTTCTTTATTTTTAATATTTGATGACAGGTTTCAAATCAAATATTTGAGATAAGTAATAAGTACTCCCTTCTAGGACTCCATCAATGAACCCCAATGACAAACAAAAAAGTAAACCAACACTTTAAAGGAAACTGAATAAATTAGATGAAGTAACATTTGTTGTGGCTGGGGATGCACTCCAGTGCCACCTGTTGTGTAAAGCCTCAAAGTGGGACACTGTACGCTCCGAGTCCAGGGCTCTTTCTGTGTCAAAACGTTCAGGAATGTCTCCAACCAACATCATCAACCCTGTACATAAACACAGCATGTTGGGTGAAAGCCAGAGTCAGATTGGTGTATCTGTGAAATCTGATGAAATAACAGGCCTGGGGGCCTTGGCGACATTTGCAAAGTTTGAGATCAGAAGGGACAACAAGCTCAAGTCCACTTGCAGAATGAACACACAGGAACTCCAATGTTACAAACATGTTGGAAAGGTGGATGCTGAGTGTCTCAGTAAATATTGTTAGTTGTTCTGAGCAGAGTCAAATTTCTTTAGGTACTTGCTATGCTATGATTTGTTTTGCAAAGGAAGTGATTGTGTCGTGAGAATAATCTTTTTTGAAATGGATTTCAGTTCATAGGGCACTGGCAGCAATACTGGAGTAGTGAGAGCTATTACAATGGATGGTTTGCATTTAAACTTAGCGGGGACTGGTGTCTTGGCGAATCAAATAACGACAGGTGTTGAGAGGGCATTTGAACCAATTAGAGAGGGGAAGTGAAAGGGAGAGGGGAAAGGTAACAAGATATGGTAGCATTAAAAAGCAACTATTTATATATTGAACCCCGAGTGGGACAGTGTACAAAGATAGAAAAACCTCAATAAATAAGGTCAAAGGGGATAAAAATAGGTAAAAAGGCAAAATTAATTGCTCATTACTTGAACTTGTGTTGTATTCAGAAAAAAATAATTAGTGGCATGAATACAGGGTGTGATCTTAGAGCCATTACAGAGACATGGTTACAAGGAGGTCAAAGTTGGGATATATTCAGGGTTATGGTTACAGGGAGATCAAAGTTGGGATATATTCAGGCTTATGGTTACAAGGAGATTAAAGCTGGGATATATTCAGGGTTATGTGACTTTTCAGAAGGACAGGCAGGAAAAAAAGAGTGGTGGGCTAGCATTGTTAGTTTTCCTTAGTGGGGGAATCAAAGATTATGGGGAAAAGTAGAGGATTATCAGATCAGCCAGGATCACCTTAAATGAAGGAACAGATTTGATAGGCTGAATCACCCAATTTTGCTCCGATGTCTTATTGTCTTTTCACACAGCATGTTGCTGGGATCTGGAATGCACTGCCTGGAAGTGTGGTGTGGTCAGGTTCAATTGAGGAATTTAAGTGGGCATTGGATTATTACTTAAATAGAAATAATGTGCAGGGTGGAAGGGAAAAAGTAGAGGTCCAGCACCAAGCCACTGCAGGCACAATGGGCCAAATGGCCTCCTCCTGCACTGTAACAATTCTGTGATTGTGTTGTAATTGTGCAGGCAAATAAATTCAGGTGAGTGTGAACAAAATCAAGGAAGGATTCCAGAACAACCTTGAGGAAGAGTCGCTCAGAGACAAGGAAGAAGTATAATTGTTTTGTTTTGATGAAAATCAGAAAGAAATGGCAGATTTTTATTGTGATAAGAAAAAATGGGTAGTACAGGTTGGGGGGCATTTAATTCCCTGGAAGGTGGTGGGTGGAGACTCCACCCCCTTCCTACCTTTGCCTTGATTGTGTCTAGGGCTGGAAGGCCCATAGATGGCCTTCAGGATTGCTGCTGCCTTCAGGTGGTCAATCAATGAAAATAAATTCATCCATTAGCTTGGGGTGGGGAGATTCACTAATCAAAAGGCACTAATCAAAAGGCCTGAAAAAGGGCTCATGCCTGAAATGTCGATTCTCCTGCTCCTTGGATGCTGCCTGACCTGCTGCGCTTTTCCAGCAACACATTTTCAGCTCTGTTCTCCAGCATCTGCAGTCCTCACTTTCTCCTAAAAGGCACGATGTGTCAGGGTTGGTTTATCGGGCTGAGGGGGAGATCAAAGAACCTGGCATTGGGAAATGGAAGGCTACTGAAATGGAAGGCCTCTGCCCTCATCTCCCCACAATGCTCCTTCCACGAATGGCTTGCCTTCATTGCCATTTCTAGGCTTCAGGTGGGTGAATTACCAGCAACAACCACAGCCTCACTGGTGGCACAATTGAGCAGTTGTCAGCCTCTGACTGGCTGAGGGAAGGGCCTTCTGCTTGAGATATCCTTATACCAGGGGAGGTCGGCTGCTGAGAGGCACTTAATGTCCCGAGCTTTCCCGAAAATAGGTGACACGGTACCAAGAACCCTGTCACCTACATTAAAAACCAGCCACTGTGTGCTTTGGGTCATGGCTGAGTTAATGAGCTGACAAAGAGGGAGGGGATTCTGCATTTAAACATGGTCAGCCATTGACGGCTACTGCCTGTCCTGAGCTTCTTTATGAGATTAGGCCTATACTGAGGTTTGCTACTGGCTGTTTGCTGAAGGACATTTCTGTAGGTTGGCACATGCTTGTAAATCCTGGGCCTACAAGAAGAGGGCAAATTACTAGAATCACAAAAAGCCATAAATGATTGTATTCCTTTCCCTCCTTTAATAAAATATGTTAGACATTTCCGTACAACTGTTCCAACTCCAGAACCTCACCTCTAGCCAAATGGCAGGGAGCAGCATTTAGCAAGTTCCTTGCTGTTGCCTCCTTCTTTATAATTCTAAATCATTTATATGCTCAACAAAGTTTGAGTTATCTGACAGTTTGAATGAAACCACAGAACTGATACAGAAAACTGAGTATTTACTGTCAGAAAATCTAAGTTATCAGCAAGTATTAAAGTAAGTGGAGATGATTACTATTTGAGACTTGTAATAGGACTAAGACGTGGCAGCTGCAGACGTGACACAAAACTTTTATAGAGATAAGTTGAGACAAAACTAAATAAAATTAGTGTTGTCGCCTATCTGGTTACAGAGGTGAGAGGCCATCTTGTTCTGAGTGGGATGTCCAGAAATTTCTGGAATTTCAAAGACCAGTTTGCACTCTGACATATAAAACTATTCTTTTTTTTATTTCACCTATACTTCTAATCAACCTGTTCAGAGTTGTTATTACACACCTCTGGAATAGTTGGGACCTGAACCCAGGCCTCTTGCTCTGTTTTCCCACTTGCTTCTGTGTGTCCCGATGTGGGAATCATTACACTGAGTTTAATTCCTTCCAGCTAGTGGCAGAATAATGGTAGCAGAATTAAAGTGAAGTCAATCAATCCTAGAAGGAACCACTCATTGTTGATCCTCCATCGATTTAGTTTTGTTTTGTTTTAAATAGTAATCACCACAGGTAAAACACCCATGTATCCAATTGAGTATTTACATGCGAAGCCCATTATGGCAATGCAAACCATCATAGGTGAGGGATAGGAAGAGCAGGAAGGGACTAAACCAAAATGGAGTTGGTAGGAGAAATTAGCACTGTATATCTACGGTACCTACCTCTCTCTAAAGGCATTGAGACTGTTGACGGACACCACATGCTCCCTCTCTGAGGACACCCGGGCACAAATGTAGCCGTGAAAGAGGGTAGACAAGCAGCAGAGATGACCCCCAGCAGAGCCCGCTGCCTGGACCTCTTCTTATCCAGCCTGGCCAGGCCCAGGGGCACCCCCACCATTTTAACGTGGGCCTTTCCAATCATGCTGATTGGGTTATCTCATTAATTGATGTAAATCAGGATTCTATAATGTACATAGAGTCCTGGCTGAGCATTTCCTGAGTTGAGTGTTGCATGGACACTCTGTTCAGTAAATCTCAGTGACTGTTACACTGACCTCTGGTGGGCAGATCATGCAGTCCCAAGGGAGCATGTTCCTGAGCAACAGCCATCAAAATGGAGTGGGCCTCCCAATGAAAGATCTGGTGCCTGGCATACCATGCTAACTGCCTGATTGTTAATTATGACCTTGTTAGTTCTTTTGAAGCCACCAGGTTTCCAATAAATGTTTAGCAGTGCAAAGAAAATAACAGGACTAAAGCTGTAACCTAGTTCCAACCCCCCCCCCCACCTTAGAAAAGGTTTGTAACTAACAAAATGTGACAGCCCATCTAAAATGTTACAGTTGGCAGACCTGAAATTCACTGTCAAAGTGCCCAAATTGGAGCAAGGGAGGTTCCCATAGCTGGGTGAGATGGACAGTGTTATTTCTTCACTCAGTTTAGTGCAGGATTGAACTGATGAGCTGGTGCTCCATCTATTGGCTCAGACAAAAAAATGAACCCGTGAATCCTCAGCAGCAAATCCAAACAACTTTGAGAAAGTTCCACATCTCATATTCTGAGCAACCAGGTTGGGGAGCCAGGCTACAGAGATGGATAAAATTGTGCAGTCTTAAATATTACTACGTGTCAGTCAACAGAAGTGCATCTTCGGAAATAATTGAAAGTGGCACAAGAAACAAAAACAAAATCCACCACATCAAGAAAGAATTTGCCTTTTAAATGCGTGAAGAATTCTATTCTCAATGGTCTTTCCTATTTGTCATTCACTCTCCTTGTGCTTATGGACAAAATGTGAGTGGGCAGGTTATCTGGCTACTGCATTGCTGTTAAAATCCATGTAGTCAAACTCATCTCCCACATCATCCTTGATCACATCATCAAATCTGTGTTGCTGCAAACATTTCTGAACTGCCTTCAGCACAGCCTGCAGCCTCCTGTCAAGGGCAAGGAGGTGAGGTTCTGTCAACACTGGGCTGAGAGCATCATGAAGCAAGGATTCCCGCATAACATCACTCAATCGATAATCTGGTTGTGACAACAGCTTCAAACGTAAGAGTGTTGACTTCTTTATTCTGTAAAGTAAACAGTACATCGATTAGGGCCTTCAGCTGACAATCTATTGGACTGGATTTTGCATCAAGAATAATAAGGAGAGCATCTTACTCCTGAACAATGAGTCCAATCAAACAGCAACTTACAGTGTCCATGTATGTATATTAGAAGTGGATGTTTGGAAGTTGTTCAATGTTTCTACAGTAGTTCCTGCACAGACACCTCACTGGGAGGTCTGGTGGTTAAACACATAGGGGCCATAGACTTGATATACCTACCCAGTTGATACCCACAAAACATAATACAGTGAAAAGGTTACAGCAGTTTCTTTCATGGGTAAGTGAACTTTTAATAGGTTAATAAGTCTTAATTACTGCTAATCAATCTCCAACAATGAATATTACATTTTACGAGAGTAAAGTCACATTCCTTCAGATTTAAATTATTGCTGACGATTTAAAAAAAAATGATCCTCTGATCTCAGGTCAAAAAGTAACAGCAGGACCAATGCAGGTCCAGATTAAGCACAGATGGTCTCATGGCTAAATTGGTGTGTTTCACACCCATGTTATGACCCAGATAAGGGTATAACACATGTTTGAACGAATTTGTCCTCATATATAAGATGTTATTCTGACAGCGAGGGATTACCTGCAGCACTGAATGAGCGGGGCAAGGATGGAGAGTTCATCATGTGAGTGTTTACCAAACCTAAGAAAAATAAATAAATGGTTTAAAAGCTAGTTCGTCAAAATGAGAAAGAAAGCATTGTCATTGAGATATGCTTATCAGGATAATATACAGATATTAATTAACTGTAATGTTTTGTCAGGATTAGATGCCCAACAATGCACTTTCAACTATTTGTTATTTTGCACAATAACCACACCCTTTGATTTTTCTGTCTGTAAAATGTTTGCAATACCATATCACAGTTAATGGCTTAAATGACTCTGCCCCTGAATAAGCTCATCAGCTGCTGAAATTACCACCCATGCTTTTTCTTACCTCAACACATAATGATGCAGTCATGGCTGACTTTCTATCCTCCACCTTACATAAACGTAAGCTCATCCCAAACTCCCATGCCCATGTCCAAACTTACACCAAGTCCCATTCATGCATTACCCTCAGGTTGCCCAGCAACTTTGACTCCTGGTCCAGAAATGCTCTATTTTAAAATCCTCATTATTTTATAATTGTCTCTGTATATCCCTCTGTATCACCACCCCTCTCTTACGATTCTCCTTAAAAACATTTAGACCAAGCTTTTGGTCATCTGTCCAAATACCTCCTGATGTGTTTCGGTGTCAAATTTTGTTTGATAATGGTCCTGTGAAGCAACTAAGGATGTTTCATCATATTAAAGATGCACGTTGTCGTAACAAAGGTCATGGCAATAAGATTGTGACAGCAGAGGAGTAACAACAGGTTGTTCACAACAGGACAGAATTTCCAAAACAAAAGCTAAGAAATTTCACTATAGGTTATTGACCTGGTTTTTGTTTGAGCTTGCAGGGACTTAAATTATCTGTTAATGTGAGCAAAACCAATCAATTACTAGACTCAATTAGTGTTTGAGTCTCAATGATGGCATATTGCAATATTTTACTGTAATGCAGTGTTGACAGATATCTAGATCAATGAACTCCAAAGGTGAACAATCACCCTGTGTTTTGGACAGGTCCAAAAACATGATGCATTTTTTGACCCTGCCATGTTCTACTGTGTGTTCATATCATGAAGCTGGCTGTTCTGATGTCAGGAGAAAGTGAGGACTGTAGATGCTGGAGAGTCAGAGTCAAAAAGTGTGACACTGGAAAATCACAACAGGTCAGAAAGCATCCGAGGAGCAGAACAGTCGATGTTTCGGGCATAAGGTTTTCACCAGGAACGTAAACTACAACCTGTTAAGAATCACTTTATCATAAAATCTCTATTCAGTGTGGTTAGAGGTCATTCAGGCCATCAAATCTGCACCGACCCTCCAAACAGCATCCCTATCCCCAGAACTACCATGACTAATCCACCTCATCTGCACATCCCTAGTTACTGTGAACAATTTAGCATGGTCAATCCATCTAATCTGCACATCTTTAGAACTGGAGGAGTGCTAACCACTGTGCCACTGTACTGCCCCAAACAATCAGAATTGATCCAAGTCGACAGTAACCTGTATAGCTCAGGGAGCTTTGTTTTCCAAGTAGCGGGTTTTTGTTTACAAGAGACTGAAATAGTCTTTGTCTCTTTTCTGATCATTAAAGAAAGATTTAAAAGGAACTAAGTTCTCACCACAGAAATCTCTTCCAGGTATGTTACAAAACTAGCCTAGACTAGTTAGAATAAATCCAGACTGTCTGTCTTCCCATTTCAGACACACCTTTTGGAAATAGTGACAATGACTGATGCTTTTATATTACCCTAATAGAATGCAGACCTACTTTTATAATTAAAACGACAGGGGTGTGTTCGATTCAGACTGCACACATTTCCTGAATTGAGATTTCCTTTACATTCATTTTCTGATGGTTATTTGCAATCCCAGTTATCAGTAGTCTTTATATTCTGACAGCTTTCCTTGAATATTTTCAAGAAAATGACCTCAGATGTGCAGCATCAAAATGAGTGTGTTCCCAGCTCACTTGCTAAATCTGCCAGTTTCCAACGGCTCACTACACCTGAAACAAGCTGTCAGAAATCAGCAGTAAAAACACATTTGAGAAAACAAATGGTGCCATAATTAGAGCTAAACTAGGAAAGCTGTCTTTAGCACTGCACTCGCCAATAACATTTTTAAAATGTTTCATTCAGCACAGCTGGACTTGTGTTCTCAATGGGCAAGGCTCCAGCTTTGTGCTTGCTCAGCATTTCGATGATCTTGAAGACGTTTTCTTTAAAATTCCCTTTTGCTAATCTGCAGTTCATAGCTGGACCAGATGTTTCTACCCTCCCGCCCTTAGCTGCACACAATAAGAAATCAACTAACTGAAGTTCTACCCTTTAGAAAATGAATGCAAAAGTAAGAGAAGCCTCTTGATCTGAAGGTAGTATTATTAGAGTGGTGTCCCACAGATGACAAAATGCATACCTGAATAATTATGAAAGCGGTTCCTAGATGAGTAGGACACTGTGCAATGGAAATTAACAGGAAATAGTGACTGAAAATATAGAACAGAATGAGGAGATGTACTGAAAATTCTCCTGGACTTCTGCTGTAGCTTTGGCAAAAATGCTGAACACCTCCTCCAGCCCCATCTCTGATATCTTCCCTTGCCCCAGTATCAACTCTTTTGTCATTTAATCTCTCCTTCCTTCCAGTCTATCACAGATTTTCCCTTTCATTCTTGCCCCTGACCCTCCAAGTTCTTTCATGACTTCCTAATTTGTTACATCTCCAACTTATCTCAGTTCTGATGAATGGTTGTTGAATTGATACCTTAACATTTTTCTCTCGCTCCACAGAAGTTATCTGACCTTATGTTTTATATTTTAAGTTTCCAGTATCAATGGTATTTGCTCTTGATTTCACATACAGACACTTGTCTGTTTTGATTTTGGGTTCCGATAGTTAACGATATGGTGCCTGATCATGAGTCACAGGAAGCTTCCAGAGTTGGGTGTGTGCAAATGCAAATAATTTCATGGGTTAATTCCATGTGTGTTAGTTGCTGGTAAGCAGGAAAGTAAATTAAACTGAGACAATCAAATTACAATGACCAAGGACAAGGTGATGAAACATTTGTGCAATTTCCTTGTCATTCTCTTCCATGTGGACTTAGACCCTCTGAAAAACACATTTCAAAACGGACTCTTGTTTTTTAAAAAGTTATCATGCTTTTTACTTGTTTGCTTTATGTATGAACTGCAGTAAGTTTTTACCCTCGGGCATTGTCAAAGTGGATGATGTAGCCATCCTTTCCAAACTTTGTGAAGACCTCAAAGTGATGTCGATCCATATTTCCTGTAAACAGATTTAGAAACACTGATAAAATTAGCAGCAGAAAGTTTTCATCAGGCCTGGATCCATATTCACAGATTGTTTTTGGAATTCAGCTTTAGCTGTCCAGATGGCTGTCCTAGTATTTAATGAGCCTGGCAACTAATGATCCATTTAAGATGCCATTAATTATGAATATTAATCACTGAATCTTTGCTAGTTCTGCTAAGTCTCCTTGCATTGTCCTTGTCTAGTGATATCATAAAATATTTTAAAATCCTTCAGCAGCTAATTTCCTAGCAGTCATGAATAAGAGCACCTTTAACATTGACCTTGTCTTAAAATACTTCCCAGAAGCAGAAATCAAACCATGAAGACTTGCAGTAAAGCATATTTTAAATATATGTTTTGAAGAAACTAAGAGGATGGCAAGATTTGGGGATTGGAGTTCCAGAGGTCTGCACTAAGAATGATGCAGATTAATTCCTTCAACAATCTTGTTGCTTCCAACTGGAAAATCTTTCAACGTGATACTGTGGCCTCCACTGTTTATTAAGAGTGGGATTGAAAGGAGTAACCTTAAGTAACAGAATTCATTCTCTTTCCATTTGACACTTGTCTTGGCTTCTGGAAGCTGCTCAATTAGCTTTGTCAGTAAAATATAACTTCTGGGAGCAAGAGCCACTCAACAGATCTATTCTGATCTCTTAAATATTTCTCTGCCTGACATATGCTTTAAAACAAACCAATGATTTTGGACTCGATATGGGGATTTGATGTGTGCAAAATCATTCAATTTATTTTCAACCATTAACAAAAATGGCAATAACTCAGAAGAAATATCATTACACCTTAAAAAGAAACACGGTTCCATTTCAGAGCTGATGTCTGAACCTGGTTAGTGCAACACTGAGTACAGGAACAAGTTCAATCAATTTCACAAGACGTCTCTGCATTGAGCTCCCTCTGGTGGTGTCAACTGTTACTGGTGATTGTTTTGAGAAATCTGCTTGTGTTGCAATCATCATTTACTCCATTAAAATGTGAATTCTGCCTGTTGTGTTACATATATTTCATTTCTCATATTAAAACAACCTCTGTTTGCATTGTACTATTCTTTTTATTTGTTATATGGTGATAGGGCTTTGTTTTTTCTCCCTACAGATACAGATGAAGACTCCCTGGTCAACCTTGGTCAATCTAAATATTTAAGTATCGCCCGGTGAATTGACTTGACTGGCATTACAGCTGAATTGACACTGCCTTTTCCCATTATCTCTCAAAATGCATAAATCAACAGAAATGACAGGATACTAACATATAAAAAACATCAGACTTCACGTGAACTTTCACTTTCTGAATCCAAGTTGAGGCACTAATGTCAAACTATATCCTATGTTATATACTCTACAGGGAATTAAAGTCAATTGTATTATATCAGTTAAAACCTTGCTGTCCTTCTATCTCTCCTTACTCCATTGAAATGTCACTCAAATCCATGTTTTTGGCCAACTGTTCCTTTTATGGCTTGGTGACAACTGTTGCAAGATTACATTCTTGTGAAACACCTTGTTTACTACACTATTGGTGCTATTGCTGTTGGAAGTAAATAGGAAAATTATCTTCCTTTCCATTCCTACCTGTTAAAAAGTCAAATATCGCCATGTCAATAACATTCAATAATCTGCTACCCGTGTTGTAAGGAGGAGTACGTTTGATCTTTTCACAATAATTTGGATTGGTTTCCCACCTACAGAAAAAATAATGAGAGAATGGAAATGTTTTAAAATCCCAGTCATAATAATACTTGCAGTACATCATAATGTCAACAAACTCATTAATACATTGTTTACCCAAATACATATTGCTTTAAGACAATTCAACTTTGTCTAATATTTACCATTTTGATTAAGTGGAACCTTGCTTCTAACTTTTCTAATTGCTAATATTGTTTTCCTCCATCTGTCACAAGACCAAATGTGTTATGTATGTTGAATGACCAATACTGCTTGAGCAAATACTTTAGGAATTCCATATTCTTCTCCAATCTACCTAGTTTCTGCTGAGTTTGCGTGTTTTGGAGATCCCCCACTTTATGTATCTAATACCATAGAATGTATGTTCTAAGTGTTTGGTTGTGTGTGAATGGGATTTACCTTCCGACGCAAGGAGTATGATTTATATTTTTGAGTGTTTAAATTTGAAATAGTGGCATATGGGCTTTGAGTATTTCAGAAGTGATTAACTTGTAAGTGTTTCAGTAACCATGGGGATTTATTTTAAAATACAGTATTAGAGAGGGACTTGATAATGGGTTTTGATTACATTGGGAGAGTTTATAAGTGAATAATGTAAACAGTACAGTGCGTTAGGCTTTCAGCTAGAACATTCTGGATTTTTTGAGTATAAGGGAAACACCTTTGGCTTGGAAAACATCCTTCTAGTTTCAGCATGGAACAGTGTGCAGAAATCTTGACTGAAGCTGAATGTGTGTAACAGTTGCTCCTGAGAAATGGAAGTAGTTTGAAACTGTTAAGAAAAAGGTTAGCTCACTATAAGGAAATTAGTTTAAAACTTCAGGTCCATAAGTGTTTGTTTACAACACTGAAGAGGTTATTTGAAATTGAGAAAGTATAAGCTCAATTGAATGAATTCTTCAAGGCAATCAGATTCTCAACATGGGGAATTAAAGCCACAAATACATGAAACCCCATGAATGCGAAAGAGGAGGACTAAAGGTGGGTGGGTTGCTGATATGCATCACCCACTATATTATGGGGGACAGGTTGGGGTGAATTAGATGTTACAGACTAGCCCTCTGTTCTCTTCTACATGCTCTCTTGCCTGCAATTACATTGATGGGGGTGCTGTAAAATTCAGTGGAGTAGGACAGTGCAGGCCATCAAACATTACGAAGAAGGCAGAGAGGAAATGTAATGTATATATTTGCGGGGGCTTGGAGGGCTCAGAGGGATGGGAATCATTAATAAGCTGAAACAGAAAGCATGCAATATGTGAGTTCTGCATTTTTTATTCAACCTGTTTGGACAGGTCACATCACACACTTTCAGGGCAGGTGGGACTTGAACCAAAACCTTATGGCCCAGAAGCAGAAATATCAAAACCTTTAAAGCATCAGGCTAAGTCTCTGAAATACTTGTCTAGTTGCATCACGATTACCAAGCTGAGACTAATTTTGTAGAGTCCCTACAGTCTGGAAGCAGGCCATTCGGTCCAAAGAGTTCACAGTGACTGTCTAAAGAGCATCCCATCCAGACCCTACCCTTACCCTATAACCCAGCATTTCCCATGAATAATCCACCTAGCCTGCACAGCCCTGGACACTATGGACAATTTAGCATGGCCAATCCACTTAGAATGCACATCTTTGGACTGTGGGAGGAAACCAGAGCACCGTGAGGAAATCATGCAGACACAGGGAAAATGTGCAAATGCCTCACTGACAGTCACCCAAGGGTGGAATTGAACCTGGGTCCCTGATGCTGTGAGGCAGCAGTGCTAATCACTGAGCCACTGCGCCACCCATGAAGCTAATTGTCAAAGTAACAATGAAGTAATGGAACCAGAGCTCTTGTGGTGCAGTGGTATTGCCCCAACCTCTGAGCCAGGAGGCCCAGATGTAGGTTCCATCTGCTCCAGAGGTCTGTAATGACATCTCTGAACAGGTTGATTAGAAAATAACTGAAGGAATGGAAACCAGTGGAATACAAATCTTGGTTTGGTGTGTTCCACTCGTGACTGCTGGTACTCTATTCAAACCTGTTTCACTTCAGTTGCTATTATCTAAAAAGGAAGAATGTTCAGTCTCTTTGAAGCTGAAATACAGAGAATGATAAATCCTAGCACTTACTCCTTTTTATCAGCAAATGTGTAGGATCTGCTCCACGGGTTCTCAATGAGTTCCCGCTGGGCAATGTGGAGGTCAGGCAGAAAGGCAGACACTGACCCTTCCAGTAGGTGAGGTTTCCCACAGACTGCATACTCTGTCTTACACGAGTACAGGCACCTAGCAAAGAAACATACATTGTTCTCTGTAAAAGAATAGAGACAATTAATTCACAACATTGATCTAACCATATATTGACCTTATACTGAAAACTGACAAATAATTAGAGTTGCCAACTCTGACCAGACATAATCCTGCAAGCCTCAGCAATGACTTTCCCCCAGTCCACTTGCCAAGTCAGTCTTCTTTTGCCCATCTTTAATACCTTTATAAATTAACAACAAAAACATTCAAAAGAAATGAGAAAAGCACTATAATCTTTATGTTTTTGTTGTTGACAGAATCCAGGAGATTAATCTCTGATTCCTGGTGGTTCCAGGACAATGCTGGAAGGTTAACAGACTTACAAAGCAGATATTATAGTAACAGCAGGTGTGTACTTTGATACTTTAGCAACATCCAAAGGAATTAAGAGAACTGTTCAGCTTTCAACTCTGGCTGGAAACAAGAACTTCCTGCTATTTGGGTCCTCAATGTTCCTTCATTTCCGTGGACAGGCATGTTGAAAGATCCTCTGCTACATTTCTTGTTCACAAGGTCTTTATTTTGAAACGAATAAAACATTTTGCAAAATAATCTGTCACCAGATTACAATGACAGATTCATTCCATTACCACTGGGCAACAGTGAATAGCTTAGAACAAACAGTTGGGAGTTTTATTTGGTTATCTTTCGTAATGAGGAAGTATTTGTGTAGATGTTTCTCACAAAAAGTTAATATGGGAAAGATGACATTGTATGTGAAAGGAGCAACTTTATAGTCAAATAACGTTCTTCTTTCACACTTCTATACATTCTTATAGCCATCCAAGGGAGAGGGATCAAACATTATACTAGTTTACTAAAATAGTTGAGTTGCCAAATTTAAAATAATAGAAATTTGCCTGGCTATCCACTTTTGCTAAGTGGAAATCCTTTCATAGTAAGTGCCTCAACATAATATAAAAATGATGAAATACGTCATGGGTTTATCAAATGTAGAGCCAATTAAATAGCTAGAATCATTAAGTTATAGACACCTGCAGCATGAAAACAGGACCTTCAGCCCAACTTGTCCATGTCGCCCAGTTTCCACAATTTAAACTAATCCCATTTGCCAGCATTTGGTCCCTATCCCTCCAAACCTATCCCATCCATGTACCTGTCCAAATATTTTTGAATGATGAAGTTATACTTGCTTCCAGCAGTACCCCTGGCAGTCTGTTCCACTCACCATCGTCTGTGTGAAACAATTGCCCCTCTGCACCCTTTTCTATCTCTGTCCTCTCACCTTAAACCTATGCCCTCTAGTTTTAGACTCCCCTACCATAGGGGAAAGCTGTCTGCTTTCTACCTTATCTATGTCTCTCATGATTTTATAGACCTCTATAAGGTCACCCCTCAGTCTCCTATGCTCCTGGGAAAAAAGTCTCAGCCGAAGCAACCTCTCCTTATAACACAAACCATTCAGTCCAGTAAATCTTTTCTGCACTCTTCTTAATTTAATAATAGTTTAATAAAGCACATACATTAGTAATATAGAATCAGATGTAAATTGGCTTCCCTTTTTACACTGCAAAATTGTTACTGAATTTGGACATTATGGGATAAGACTGAATATTGTTGTACATTCATGTAAGTATTTTGGACTGTCACTTTGACAGTCTGATCATGTAACATCATGTTAATGTCTTTGGCCATTTTGGATAGAAACAGCTTTATCTAGCTGGGGCATTGCAGAATGAATACCTCCCTTAATAAAGCTTTTATTGTCATTAAACACTTCAGCCTCACAGTCTTCGTGAAGCATAACAAATATCTGGAATTATATTTCGGACAGGACAGTTGCAAATCTACTTTTCTGCTGTTCTGAATATCTCAGACTGGCTTCTCCTATTCATTTTCCAAAGGAGTTACTCTTTGCAGTTACTATGTTGAACAATGATTGTACACAAACCCAATTTTCCACTTATTGGAAAGATCAAAACAGACTCATGCCTATAATTAGATGTAAGATGATTAAACCGTTTTTAGCTTCTCTTAGTTGGAAGAAAACTAAGTTACTTTTCAGTTGTCATAAAGCTTTTGTTCTGAACTACACAGGCTTCTGTAGAGTTTGGCTTCTTTCTTCATTACCTGGTGAGATGAAAAAGGTGCCTTTCAAATCTTCATTTCTAGTCAGGTCTCGGACCTCTCTACTTAAATTAAGCTTTCGGCCAGCCACCGGTGGAACACGCCGGAAATCAAGAATTCTTTAATGGAAAGTAGAAATTCATCAGCAAATACAATGAATAATAAATTTGATTAGCATATCTTCAGATAAAGTTAGTGCATATATGCCTGAGGTGCAGGGATTTAAATTCCTGAACAATTTGTTACTTTAACAATTTACTGATGATTGCTACTGTGTATAATCTGTTGTTCAAAACAAAAAGTGGACAATCCTAACAGCCCCAGTGCCATTTGTCTTGAATGCCTGAAAGGGACTGTTGACGGTGCATATTCCTGAATTTCTTGTAATATAGCAGCAGGAGAAAGCCATTTAACCCTTGAGCCAGTTTTACAAGATCATGGCTGTTCATAACCCAACTTCATTTACTGACCTTTTCCCTTAATATCTTTGGTTAATAAAAATCTATCCATCCCACAGAGTTCCAACCTCCTAACACTGTTTGCATATTTTCTAATTCACTCCTCAAAAATCAATGCCTCAGTCCCATGAAACTCTAAGTTCTCTTTTGACTTCCATTGTTTCTAGCTTTCATCATTTGGAAAGACCTCCATTCCATCCTATTAGTTGCAAAGTCAGTGATCTCTTGGTTATCTCCATCAAAATTCATTTGTCAGAGGTTTGTCTAATTGCTTGGTCTATTTGTATCTCTTTGTAATTTTATGCATCCATCCACACTACTTACAATGCTCCTTTTCTTTGTGTCAAACGAGGACATATGGCTATTTAACCCATCAGCATGTCTTGGTGAACAATTCAATTCCCAATGCAAATCTTTGTGGGACACCAGTAGTTATATCCAATTAGCCCATTATCCCTGCTCTCTGTAGATCCTGTCATATACAACAATGTCAGTGAAGCTTTTCGATCAGTTAATGATGAAGACTGAATATGGAAATCCCTTCTCTCCCTTTATTATTCAGATTATTGTTTGAATGCAAAATTTGAGTGCACCGTTTTATACAGAGTCTATACTTGTGGACAATGTGACGATGATTGCTAAGTCACTGACAACTTGTATTCAAAGACATTTTGATGCTGTGGATTTAAAATATAACTTGCAAGCTGACACACAACAGGAGGGAGCAGAGCCAGTTGTTTTATACACCCCATGATAATTTTTCTTTTCACTGCAATTGAGTTTCACTATCACATGTCTGGGACAAATTCAATTCCACTTCCTGAGCAGTAGAAGGGCTGTGCTGTATTAGTTCACAGTAAGGCTGCTAGATGGATCAGCTCTTAGTGCATTCCCCATCGAGGGGGAAGGGAATGAAACGTTTGCATTCCTCTTCAAACACACATTCCAGAGAAGAACCAAGCCTGAGTCACAACATCTTTCCAGTTTAGGGGCAAGAGGGGGAATGTAAACTGGATGGCAATACGTTGCTCCTGTGAAAGAAAACATTAAGATGAAAGAACAAAGTAAAGACAGATTTTTAAGAAACTTATTGATTTCCAACATCTTCCACTCCACAGTTAAGTCTTAGCAATCAAAAGTGAATAAAAATAAAATCCAATCTCCACCCAATTGTTTTTGTAGATGTCTCACCCTACAGGGAACTTATATATGATTATATTGACTCTCAATAGTTTACGTGGTTGACATAATTATAGTATTTTGGCTTAAACCTTAGGTGGAATGTGAGCCAGTTATAATCTTTGCAATAACAATATTTATGAAGATTTTTAAGGAGTACAACTTCATAAGGGGACTTTCGTACAAAACCTTTCTATGCTCCAACACAGCATGGGTTTATTTCATTGCCTTGCCAGCGCTGGAATGTTTTTGATATTTCAAAACTTAGAAATTCCCTTTTGTTCTAATCAGAAATGGATTCTGGTCTCCTTTATGAAAAATGAATGATTCATAACATCATTAACACTAGGAGATGTGTTTTGGGGTTCCTGTGGGGATATTATTATTCTGTTCTCCTGGTTAAATGTGCATTCCCAAAACTGATAATGGAAAATACTTTTTTTTAAATTTTATGAGGGAGGAATATAATTTAAAATGTATTTAAATCAAACAATGGTCCACCACTAAGTGTCAGTTAATTCAGTTGTGTACAGATAGCTTGCTCTCACTTGTGCTTAGCTATTTAGAAGTGATGTTACGGTTTTCTGAGTTCTCTCCTGATTCACTTCAATCATAAGGCTTTTAAAGTGATATTCCCAATGAATTGAATTTATGTGGTTGGAATTAAAGGCACCCTGTTCACCACAGCTAAAAGAACATCAGAGAGAGCAGGCCAGCCCCTCAGCTGTCCAAAGATATTGAACAGAGACAAGCTTCTGCCCCCTACCCACCCAACATCAGGATGTCTCACCTCAGTTTCTGGGCTGGATGCCTTGGGCAGGACTCTCCATCCGCTGCTTAAATCCCAGTCACAACATTAACTGGACATTAATTGGTTGCTTAAGGGCTTTAACTGGCCCACATGTTGACTGGCAACTTGACATCTGGTACCCCCCCACTCAGCACTCAGTAAAAAGGGGGTGTAATAGACAACTGGTGGCAGGCATGTGCCGACTGCACTCTCCCCACCCCAACTTAGGGATGTGCAGGCTAGGTGTATGAGCCACAGGAAATGCAGGATTACAGGGGTAGGGTAGGAGGGTGGGTCTAGTTTGGATGCTCTTCAGAGGGTCGGTGTAGGCTCGATGGGCTGAATGGCTGGCTCCCACAATGTAGGATCTTCAAACCCACAAACAAGAGAACATTAATTTTCACCCCAGGTGCTTGTATTCACACTAGCATTTACGACAAATATTTAGAGAAAACAGAAATGTTAATTCCCAAGATCATATTGCTCAAAAGCTTCTTGCTTTTGGTCTTTCTGTAAATCACCAGAAAGTTGAGCAAGATAGCAGGTGGATTATTGTAAAAAACCATTAGTTCAATAAAATCTCATCCTGCCTACTTGGTCTGCCCTTACAAGACCCAGTACAATGCTACGAGGCTGACTTAATCCCATCTGAAATATTGAGTCAGCTGCTCATTTATAAATTCCAATCAACTACGAATAGACAGTAAATGTTGCCTTTCCACTGTTTAAATATTAATCACTTAAAAAAAACTTGCATCAAAAATTCAAACCCTACAGAGCACTACAAAGACCAACAAGAATTAATGAATACATTAATATATACAATGAAGTGAATCATTGTACAATCGCATTATTCTACCAGGGAGCTATTGTTATTGAAGTCTGTAAAAACATAGAAACAGCCCGTAATTCATTTCATTGCCACCTTAGTGTTAGCAAAACCGCATTCCATTTTCACTCAGTTGCACTGGATTCTTTAATTTGGCCTTACCTGTCCAGGTGAAAAGCAGCTATTTCAGCATTATGTCTTTGAATGTCAACAAAATAAAATACATCTGCTGGAGTTTCGTCCTCTCGTTTCTGCCTGAGAAAATGGAAGGAATATTTCTTTTGTAGTGTGGATCATTCATCATTCAACAAATTAAAGGGTAGCATTAACCTGGTTATTACGCACACACATGCACATTACCTTTGTGAATTATTTCTTTAATTCTCCTCTTAATGGCTCTTCCCATGATTTCACAGTGACCTACTGACTTCCTGCAATCTGCTGTGTAGCCAGCTGTCAGAAAGAGTCTGACTCTTTATGTTCTGAATACCTTCTTTTAACTGCTGGACTAGTCAGTGATAGGCCATGGAGACACATACATTCATAAACAATCCTTTAAGAAGATATTGGATGGTCATAGTTACATTCTGGCAGAAAGACCATGGAAGAATTTAATTTTTTATTTTCTTTCTGGCTGGATATCCCCAGTGTACAGTAATGATATTGTCAAACAGGAGTAATTGCTGCTGATTTTAAATCTCCTTGCAACATTGGTTGGTGTGGTCATGGTAACAGAAAGACAGGAAAAGAGAGATGCAACCAGAATTGAAGGAGGTTGTCAGAGATTTTGAGGGTTTGTGCGCTACCATCCCTTTTTGCCTTGTACCATCACCCCATCTCTCCTGCCTTTTCCCCATTTAGTCTCTCCTGCCTTTCCCCATTTACACACCTTCCCTTTCATGCTTTCCTCCTCTCCCATCTTTCCCAGCTCCTGAACTTGCTTAAACATAAAAAAATTGGCAACTTTTTGCAGTTTTGATAGAAGGTTATTGAGCTGAAATATTAATTGTGCTTCTCTCTCCATTGATGCTGCCTGACTACTTGAATATTGGCAATGGAGGAACTAAAACTACATGAATGAAACAAAGCAGAAGAGACCTGCTGGCTAATGTTAATACCATATGCCCAGAAGACTTGCATGTAAAACCACATTAAAATGGCCTTTCCCAAATAGTAAAATGCATATTTTGCTGTTTGAAAATCAAATCTATACTTAACAATCATGGCTGTGTGTGTTCTTTTTTTAGCCCAATGCAGGCATTAAATACTTGAAAAGGAAGTATTTTTACAATAGGTGGAATTTTCCACTCCTTAGTATGGCATCCGCAATGGCAAAAAATAAGAATAATAGAATCCCGACAGTATGGAAAGAGGCCATTTGGCCCATCAAGTATATGACGACTCTCTGAAGATCATCCCACCCAGACTCCTATCCCATCCCCATAACCCTGCATTTCCCAAACGTAATCCACCTAGCCTGCACATCTCTGAACATTATGTGGCAATTTAGCATGGCCAATGCACCTAATTTGCACATCTTTGGACAGTGGAAGGAAACTGGAGCATACGGAGGAAATCCACACAGACCCAGGAACAACATGCAAACTCCACAAAGACAAACACACGAGAATGGAATTGAACCTGGGTCCCTGGCTCTGTGAGGCAGCACTGCTAACCTCTGAGCTACTGTGCTGCCCTGGTTGGGAAATAGAGATAATAAAAAGTATCAGTAGGGTGACTATTCCCATATTTTGGCTAAATGTCATTTTTGCTGAGATTCATGTGAGGTTTAACATGCCATAATCACCAGACTGTGCTCCTGAGTACATCTAGGAAGAATACCCATCGAGGTGAAAGTCTCTGATTTGGTGGAGGAGCAGAGAAAGATTCTGCGAGTGTATCGTCTCAGGGCTCAGCAGCTTCCTCTTGAGGTCTCTTCATCCCCACAAGTGGTCATGCTCTTCTCTGGTTAATCCAAGAATCTTCTTAATGCATGGAGTGAGGAGCTGATGTCCACCTCCCCTCCCACCACCCATTGGTAATTCACTTCTCAGCTCAATTGGGGAAAAATTCTCCTGCAATGAGACAACAGCAGGGTTGAATATGATGGAAGTGGATGGAAGAGCTGTTAGTGGTGATACATTAGCAGAAGACGTGGTAAGGTCTCCCCAGTGACTATGAAGCTCAGATGGCAGCAAGTGTTAACAGTTGGGGAATGAGATGGGTGGGAGTCATTGGGTGGACTTGATGGATGTAATAGAGTTCCTATCCATGAGCTTTAGTGTGAAGCGAGTGCAGTGGCAGAGTTAGAGACAGTGGTGACCCAGGAGGTGTGAGGTAGCAGAGAGACGATGATGGCCCTTATCTTGAAGGATGCAGAGGATCATTGGCCTTTTCTTTCATTGCATGCTGTCCCCTCCTGACTTGAAATACAGCATTCACCTGAGCTATTTAGGTCCAGGTGGCATGAACTCTTGTGGCAGTCTGCAGAAGAGAAGACAGCCCTCCTCTTCACATCACCTTCAGGTCCTTGTCTGTAAAGTGCAGAGGAAGCCTTTCTTTCTTCTCATAGAATCAAAGAATCCCTACAGTGTGGAAACAGGCCCTTCGGCCCAACAAGTCCACATCGACCCTCCACATAGACCCATTCCCCGAACCTATTACTCTACATTTACCCCTAATTAATGCATCTAACCTACACATTCATGAACACTATGGGCAACTTAGCTTGGCCAATTCACCTAACCTGCACATCTTGGGATTGTGGGAGGAAACTGAGCACCCTAAAGAAAGCCACGCAGACACAGGGAGAATGTGCAAACTCCACAGAGGCAGTTACCCGAGGCTGGAATTGAACCCGGATCCCTGGCGCTGTGAAGCAGCAGTACTAACCACTGAGCCAGCTCCGCAATGTGAGGGCCGGTTCCTGGTTTGCAGCATTGGAAGTTGAGCACAGTTTGCTTTAAATATGATAAAGGCAGTGGGAACACTGGGAAGCACCAGCAACAATGAGCACTTCCCCTGACGTGCCATTCCATAAGAAAGGTCCTCAAGAGCCCATTTAAAAACTAAGAAAGTGAAGGGCAAAATGTTGTATGCCATGTCAGACAGGGCCCCATGAATCTCACTAAAACAAAGCAAAAAGACAAGTCCCACCTAATGTATATTTTCCTTGGCTGAGCTCCCAAGATCTTTACAAAATCTGAATTGGATCAGTCTGAATTTTGCTTTGTTTTTGCATCTGGGTGGTCTATGAAAGCAATCCCCCTACTCATCGGGTGAGATCAGCAATTGCTAAGTTGGACTGTCCTATTAGGAATCCCAGACTGAACAGGGACTGAGATTTTTAACCTGCTGTGATTGACACTCAAAACAAGCTCTAATTCAACCAATTTATCCGGTGAATTGCTTCCTGGTATGTTAGTAATATAAATATTAAGGAAAAATTGCATTTATCAGACACCTTTCCTGACTTCAGGATGTCACAATGTGTTTCACAGTCCATTAAGTACTTTTAAGGATAATTCCTTTTGTAATGCAGGAATTGGAGCAATCAATTTGTAGATAGCAATGTAATAATGATCAGATAAGCTGATCTTGTGATGTTAGTTGAAGGATTTACATTGATCAGGACACCAGGGATAATTCCCTTGCTCTTATTAAAATTAGATTCATGGGTTCTTTTGTGTAAATTGAGGGGGCAAGTTCAGTTTAGCATCTCCTCCAAAAGACAGCATGTATAATAGTGCAGCACTCTAACATTATGCTGGAACTTTGTGCACTCTAACATTATGCTGGAACTCAAATGCACATTGTGTGTCTTCTATCAACAAACATTTGCCTCAGAGGCAAATGTCTGACTGACTGAGCCACAGCTGGCACATTAGTTTTTAATGCTTAGCGTTCTAAAGTATAATAACTGAGAGCCGCATCTTTAATAGCAGTTACACTTGAGTGTTACATGTTTGAACATAATTGAAATGCTCAATTGATATGAATTACCTTGTAGCTTGTGAACATATTCTCAAGTATTGCAGTTCATGAACACATTCCAACACGAATGATGAAATCTGCATCATGCAAAGGTTGTGATTTGTTTTGCTTTAAACTTGGCTATGGTAGTACTGTTGCAAAATCTACTGCACCAGGGTGTATCATTTACTTTTCCGGAACCCTGGAGTAGTGGGTCTTGACAATCAGCACACCTTTGCAAGTGGGTTGCAACAATGGGTAGTTGATGAGTAGTTTGGCCATATTAAAAAAAAGGAGACCCAACAGCATGATTATTATGTATTCATTTGATTTTGAACAGCAAACTATGCATTTTACTTTAAATCTGTGAAACTCAAATTTTAAAGATTTCCACAGTGGATTGCAATTATCTTCACTTTAATTTCAGCAGAAATTTCAGAGAAATAGCAGAATCATGTATGCCATTTTTTCAAAGTTTCCAGCAATGCTACACCATAATCTCAGACAATCCCCTTGGGGCTCTTGGAAGTCTGACCATTTATTGTACAATGACAGTTTTCTATGAAAGGAAAGAAGCTTTTAATCTTGGTACTGATTACTTCAGTTAGATTTGTGGGTGAAGCCACCTGCTTGCAACATGTGATATACAGTGGAATAATGAATTTCTTTAAGTATGAAGGTTAACAGGTCAAACTGTAGGTCAAGACTGTAACTCACCTTCTTTCACAGGCCTGGTTACCTCTGACCATTGCTAATGAGAGGTAAATTCCATTTTATTGAGTGACCAAAAGTTTTGTGGTGGAGTTTGAAACTTGTTTTTCTGGTTCTTTGTAACATTTTAAAAACTGGAACTCAGTTCAGAATGTGGTATTTCCATTAATGTTGGTGACATTTGAGTGCATTTTCATTTAATCGAACTATGACCAGTGGTTGGAGATGGGATAGTCAATTAATTTTAATGTCTTAGAAATAATGGTTAAGGTTTTCTCGCCAGGTGCTATTTGTTGTGAAGTTGTAACCATTTTCCTTACAATCACGTTTATGGTTGAGCAGAAAATAATAAAATGAAGTGACTCCTTCTAATTCCATGCTATACATTTCTATGACACCATTCACTTAATTCCCTTTTGGTGTTCATTTACAGGACATGAGGATGTTGTAAAGTTGCTGCCTATTTCTCATTCCTATTTACCCTTGAAGGTGATGGTGGCTCGTGTGTGTGTGTGTGCAGACCAAGGTCAGTTAGTATGAAAAGCTCAGTATTGACTCACATTGAATGACGTCCAAATCAGCAACATAATAGAGAGGAGGTCCAGTACATTTTAGACTCATGGTAATAAACAATGCCTTCAAGGGCAATGGGAAGGAGAAAACAATTGGTAAGTTAAAAAAAATGATTGTTTTATGGTTATTTTCAAGAAAATGATGAGCATAAAATCCCAAGAATTAAACGTAGTATGAGTCATTCTCAAGGTCTGTCTCTCGCACTATCTCTGCAGTTTGATTTAAGCAAATGGACATCAACAACTCAGGGGAAAAATGCAATATTCTCAATCTTTCTTTGTGCCCTTTTTCATTGGTATATTTATAGCAGTGATGAACAATTACAAAATCGAATCATCCACTCCAAAGTGAAAGAGTTACAGACTGTTCAATTTGCATTATTGGGTGTTGGTGAATTGACTTACTTCATAGGCTTGAATATTGCTTTGCCGAAATTCTGAAATTTTAGGAGCAGTTTCAGATGAACCCCACTTGGCTTCACAACTTGTGGGGAGAAAACACCAAGAAAATCAAACACACCAAGAAAATCAACAGATAAAATAATGTTTCATAACATATAGAATACCTTCATTTGAATACTACTGTTAGCCACTACTCACTATCCAAGACAAACAGAGAATTAAAAAAAACTTGAAGCCAAGGTGCAGTGTCTTTATAACAGAGCAAGCACTTTCGGTTATATGAGGCAGACTGTCCATGTAGTTTTAAGTGGGAAATCCACAACCTCTGCCCACAATTCCCATCCTTCAGTTAAAAACTGTAATTCTCATGATTGAGGGAAAAGTGCTTCCTTCCGCAGAATGATGCCCTAAGTCCCAAACAATTAAACTAAGTGTAGTTTCACTTGTGTATTTCAGAATTACAAAACAATGACACTGGCGCCAAGCAAGCCAGCTTCCAGATAGCTGTAGCAATTTATGTCATGACCTTTCATTTCAGGGAATTACATCAATGCTAGATCAGCTCATACTTCATATTTATTATAATATAACCTTATATACACAATAACTATTGTAAAACTATTGTTCTCCCTGCACACCAGTACCAGATTGAGGTAGAAAGAATTCCAAGGTAGCGAGTTCTGTTCTAAAATTAAATTTCCCTCATGATTACAGGCAATCGGGTCAATCGTGTGATCATGAGTGCCCTTGAACATTATGTGCAGAATTCTATAGCCTTCAGTGCACTTGAGATTTTCTGTTACATACTGGGAGCCAAATGTAAATGTAATATAAAAATGATCCAATTTTACATAATGGGGCAAAGATTGGGAAAGGCATGTAAAGCACCTTCAGAACAATTCTGGCATGTGTAGCCTGGATCACATTATCAACTCCTTAATGTTCACAGTGTGCTGGAAAGTTATTAAGCACACTTCTGATTTTACTCTGTGCCAGGTATAATGTAACCTTGAATGGGAAAAAAACCCTACTAAGTTGGCAGCTGAGGTGCTTTCTGACTTTCAAATCAACATGTGGTGCAGTAGCTGTGTTAACTTAACCTTTGCCATGTTGATCTTTAAATCCTGGAGGACTGGGTGACACAGTGTGTCAGTCAGGCCCTGATTGAGAGGGGAAAGGGCAAGCAAACAGCATTATGTGAAAAACAGCCAGCATAGACATGATGGGTTGAATAGTCCCCTTCTGTACTGCAGCCATTCTATGATCCTATGATATGAAACATCTTCTGAACAGCACTTCAACAAATTGCTTATTTATAAACTTCATATTTCCAATGGGATGAAGTTTTAGTTTGAAGGTAAACTATTCCCTTTGTGGAAAACAAACTTTGTACTGTTTGGCAAGACATTTTTTTGAGGTAAGAGAAACACAGTATACCAGGTCTGCTTCGAACAGCAATCTACACTTCAAAAATTGTTGATCAATAGGACATAGACATGATGTTAACTGCCTAACACTCAAATCTTAGATAGTAATTCATACAGCATTCTACTTAGAATATTTAACTCCCCTCCTTCTAGCTACTACACAGGATCCTCATAGTAGTTTTGGCTCTAGACTTGATCCTTCCCCTAATGTTGGATCAAATATCTGGTATTTGCACATTTGGACATATGGTTCATTTCTCTACTTAAATACAAACACCATTTTATCAGCCTCGAACATTGTACTGTCCTGCTGCCATGAGAAAAACACATTTTCATGCAGGTGCAAAAAGTAATATTGATCAGGCTAAGGTTAAACAGATTTCATTGCAATCAGCAATGTCACAGTTCTCAATAGTAAGGGGTCTAAGTGTTCAAAACAAACACCTTTTCATTCAAAGGGTTTTGCTGAACAACTTTCTGTGTGCTTGACCAGAACTGAGTGTGAAAATGTTGCTGATGTGCTTTTAATAGCAGTGAGCATCAACCACAAATAACACAAAGTAGAAAGAAGTCAAGTTGTTTTTTCCCCTCTCCTGTTGAGTCACACGTCACTTTCCTGTAGCAGGAGCAGATACAAAGTTTACTTTAAACCAGCTCAAACAGTGAAGGTTCTGCTCAAATACAAGTGATTTATAGTGGCCAAAAATATCAAAGTCCAAAAACATCAGTTACATCACGTAGTTTTAAGGTTGCTTCATTTTGTCCATCAAAGCAACTAATGCTTTTATTAACTAAGATTAAAATTTGATGCTTCAGGGTCTTGTGCTAATCTTGACATAAAGCAACAATATTAGGCTGCACTGTGATCGGCTTTTATTTACTGGAAAGCAAGAAATATGATTCAGAATAGAGAAGGTTAAATTTCACTCATACCTTCTTTACAATTGCATCTGCCATTCAAAGCCTTTTCATCGTACGTGTAATCTATGAAATATGTAAAAATATTTTATTTATAATAATTAAAAGATTAAAAATTAATAACCTAAGAAGGAGCGAGACTGCCATTTCTGGGTCTCTATGAAGCAGTTTACATTTCAGGGCGATTACAAAAGTGACAGTACATAAGTGAAGAGCACAATTTGACCCTGTTTCTGTACTGCAGCAAGGTCAGTGTTGTTTGGGAGGCCACCTCACACCACTTAAATTTGACAACGTGTAACTCTAGTGCTATACCAAAGCAAACGTCAAACGTGCTCAATTTGATCTTCTGTAAACTTTTGAAACTTAAGCTGAGCTTATTTAAATGTTTGAAGTAAACAAGCAGTCTCGTCTGGTGCACTTTTGGCCACACAAGTTAGCTTCACCAACAAGCAGCAGGATTACATTATGATTATAACTGTCCGCTTTGATTTTCAAGAGTTTTTGTATAAAATGTACAGCCAAAAATTGTACAAAATCACTCTCAAATAATAACTTTCTTAAAAATGTTTTATTTCCAAACACAATAGGACCTTTGAATTAAACAGATCTAGACTATAGCAACTTGGTAACATGTTCAGTGAAAGCAGTTTGAATTGAATTGATTAATTGAATTGAATTTATTGTCATGTGTACCAAGGCACAGTGAAAAGCTTTGTCTTGTGAGCAATACAGCCAGATCATAGAGTTAAATAAAAAGGCAAATCAACATCTGGGTTTGCACAGTTGCCACTACCAGTCTTCACTTCTGTCTTGATCTCTGTGTTTCTGACAATAGTTGTTAATAATCTGATATCATTCATTAACCCTTCAACTCCTCCATATTCCATGTAAAACTGCTGAACACTCTAATGCACCAGACCTGCATTTATCCTGTCCGAGAAGATATAGAACTGTGTAATTAAACATTTGTACAATCCTGTTTCTAAGCTCTATACAGGATATCTATTTAATTTAGCTCCAAAGCTCTGTTTCTTTTATAGTTAAGAGTATAGTTACAGGAATCTGTTTGAAATTTGAATGAACAATAGATAATATAATAAACTAATCGATTATTAAATAAGACACTGGATAATGCTAAAATATTTACACACGTTGAAAATTATTCAGGAGTTTGCTGTATCAAACTATACAATAGAAACCTGGGATTTATGTTGTTTTTACTTCATTAGCAATTTGCTTCTTTATTTGTTTTGGCAAAACTCAAAGCTCTCTTTTGGGTCTTCATGCATCACAGAAACATTTTACTTACTCCAACAACAGTAATTACTTTTGACCTAAGGTAGGAGCATTCCAAATATCACATCTGGTACTTACATAATGATGGAGTCACTATTCATTTCCAACATTCCCCTGAGACAACCATCGCACGATTCCGGATTAACACTGAGTACTGCTGATGTCTGAATGAGCTGGGATTCATTCACAAAAAACACAAAGGCCTTTGATGTTTTCAGCACTTTTATTGCTCCTATGGTTTAATATTCCCTGGATAGCAATTTGATTTCTGCATGGAAGCAAGGCCTATTAGACATTACAGATAAGGAAATTAATCCAAGAAAACCTGATTATTACTAACCTTCACCTTTCCTGGCTAGAAATCAAGACACTATACCTTATCAGGGTCAGTTGTAAAATTCACCACTGATATAGTCAGAAAAAACCTTGTGATAAATGAGTCTCATATTCCTTATTCCTACTCCAAGAGGCCTCAAAACAAACACTTAAACACTTGTCGAAATTGGAGTTTATTTCCAAAGGTACAATCTAAAAATGAAGGCAATGTGGTTTGGAACTGAGATGAGAATTTTCTTTACTCAGAGGGTGGTCAATCTTTGGAATTCTCTGCTCTAGAGAGGTGTGGAAGCTTAGTCTTTGAGTATATTTAAAGTAGAGGTTAATTTATTATTGTTGTAAAGTGTTATGAGAATAGGGTGGGTAAAAAAAAAAACGATCAGCTATGATGCTATTAAATGAATTCCCCAATCAGGGGAAATGGCTTACCTGCATCTGCTATGTCGATCCCATTGTAGTTTCTAGATTTCAATGTGATCACCTCTTATACTTAAAACCAGAGAGAATACAGGTGCGATCTGCCTAGTCTCTCTTCTTAGGACAGGTATGTCATCCCAGGAATAAATTTCTGATGTGAAAATCTTTGTTGCACTCAGTTCATAGCATCAATATCATTCTTGAGATAAAGAGACCAAAAGTACACACAGCTCTCTAGATGCAGTCCAACCAATCTCCTATTGCGACTGAAGCAAAGCTCACTGTTCCTGTACTGCAATCCTCTTGTGATTAGTGGGGACATTTCACTAACGTTTCCAATTCTGTTCCTATGTTTGTTCTGTTTTTTACCACAAAGATGAAGTTTACAGTGTTACTTTCATTCTGGCAATGTATATATGAATGAATGGAATAACAGCAGAGGTAGATCTTTGACCCCTTAAACCTGCTCCACTATTCTGTAAGATCATGGCTGCTCTGTTTATGCTTCATACCCTAATAATGTTTGATTCCTTCACCCAAGAAGAATTTACTAACCTCCACCTTAAAAATATTCAATAACCCTGCTTCCACTGGCTTCAGAAGCAGAGATATTTCCAAAGTTACACAATCCTCTGACAGAAAATAGTTTTTCTCATCCTTGTCCTAATTTTAAAACAGCCTCCCTTAGATCTGGACTCATAAGTGGAAACATTATTTCCAGGTCTTACCTTGTCAAAGCCATTTAGGATTTTATATTCTTCAGCACATCACCTTTCACTCTTCTAAACTCCATTGGAAATGAGCCCAGCCTGTATCACAAGGCAACCCACTCACCAAACAGTATTAGCATTTATCATTCCCATAAACCAGCTCTGAACCATCTCCAACATATTTTCATCCTCTTTTTTCATCTTTCATTAAGTAAAAAGATCAGAACTGCTTACAATATTCAAGGTATAGTCTCACCAATGCCCTGTATTATTGAAGCATTATATCCTTACTTTTATGTTCAATTCCTCTCGTTCCATAAGCTTTCTTCATTAAGTGGTGCACCTGCATTCTAATGTTTTGTGACTCATACACTAAATTCCACTGCAGCTCAGAATTCTCTATTCATTCTCCATTTTCATAACACATTACTTTTTCATTCTTTCTGCTACAGTAAACAACTGTATAATTTTCCCACATTATACTCCAGCTACAAGATTTATGCCAACTCACTAAACCTATGTATATCAATCTGCAACTTCCTATGTCTTTTTCACAATATACTTTTTTACTTATCATGGTGTTATCATAAAATTTAGCTACCACGCCTTTGCTTCCTTCACCTAAATTATTGATGGAAACTGTAAAATGTTGATGCCCTAGCACAAACGTTTGTGGGACTCCACTTGTTGGATCCTGTCAATCAGACAACGACCCATTTATGCATATTCTCTGTTTTCTGCTAGCCAGATAATCTTCTAGTCATGTTAATATATTACCCCCCAAACCAGAAGTTTTAGTTTGCACAGTAACCTTTAATGCACCATCTTATCAATTGCCTTCTGGAAATCCAACTACACTACATCTACAGGTTCCCCTTCACCTTTTGTAAAGAGCCTTGTGTAGTGTGAGAGGAGGTTTAGAGTCTGAGTCATAGTGATATGACTATGACTCTAAATCTCCTCCTACTTTACACAAGTATATGGCGCAGGAAAGCCAGCGCAGACCAGCTCACTTGGAAGGCCTGAGCCTTTGCTGTTTACCCTATGTACTGTGATGCATGGAGACCATCATGTGGGTTTGCACCAATGCAAACCAATTGCAGTGGCTTTGTCTATTTGTAAGAGAGCTTACCAACTTCACTGATGTCAACAACAGCCAGGTCTTCAAGCAGGTCATCAATAAATGGTTCCAATCGAGGGTACAGTCCATAGCGATCAATTGCTAAGTGAAACTTCAGCCAATTAGAAGCCAGGTAAACTTGGGAGTGGTACTTTGTTCCTGTGTCCCCTCTTCGTGCTCTTCTCCTTCAAATAGAAGATAGAAAAAATATAAAGATTAGTGTACTGGCTTCTGTGAAACAAGTTATAGGATAAGGGCCTGAAAACTGTAATGAAGCTAAAATTCAAAAGCCAACACCTCTCCAACTTGTGTTTTGCTTTTGTGATTATAAATATTGGTTTCACTTTGCTTCATAAACAAGATTGTATTGAAGATCAGTAATTATGAATTGGAGAGTAAAAGGGACCAAAATGTAACAAAAAGTACCAGCAACTCAAACATGTTTGTGGATTTCTATTTGAAAACTATTAATCTGAGTAAAGAGGTAACACAGAATCCCTACAGCACAGAAAGAAGCCATTCAGCCCACTGAGTCTTTCTGACCCTCGAAGACCACCACCTAGACCCCTACCCTAACCCCTGCATTTCCCACAGCTAATCCACCTATTACACTATTACACATCCCTAGACACTACAAGGAAATTTAATCACCAATCCACCCAACTTGCATGCCTTTGGACTGTGGGAGTGAACAAGAGCACTCGGAGGAAACTCACACAGGTATGGGGAGAATGTGCAAATCCTGCACAGTTACCTGAAGTGAAATCAAACGTAGGTCCCTGCTGCTGTGAGGCAGCAGTGCTAACCACTGAGCTACGGTGCTGCCCTTTGAGGTGGCATTCTGCCAAAGGTTAGCACGGGAAATAAAACTAGATAAACGCTCTCACAGAAAAAAAGCAAATTACTGCGGATGCTGGAATCTGAAACCAAAAGAGAAAATGCTGGAAAATCTCAGCAGGTCTGGCAGCATCTGTAAGGAGAGAAAAGAACTGACGTTTCGAGTCTAACTGACCCTTTGTCAAAGCTCATCTTGAGAAAGGGTCAGTTAGACTTAAAACGTCAGCTCTTTTCTCTCCTTACAGATGCTGTCAGACCTGCTGAGATTTTCCAGCATTTTCTCTTTTGCTCTCACAGAAAGTTTTGAAAGAGTAAAGAAAAATCGCACCAATAAATCATCTTGGCCTAGGTTTTCTCCAGACAGAGCAGCAAGAACACAAGAAGTTTTTGTTCATCAGGTGTGTACAGTCTGGCACTGTTCACTGCTGTAATTGCTATGACGATGCTTTCAAATCTTCCCACTCTTTAAACTAAATAGTATGTAGTCTGACAAAATAAAAGTAGTTGCCTTTTTCTGCAGCTATGGAATGCTGAACAAGTCACTCAATAATGACTCAAAGCAAGAGCTTACATGAAACTTAATCTGACCTTAGTTAGCATCTTTAAAGGAATATAAATCCTTAAATTAACACTATGCCAAGAGGACTATTCTCTACTTACTATAGATTTTGAATCAACACTTATGTGACTTTTTGGTAACATTTTCAAATAGCAGAAAATATGAAGCTTAATCTTCCATTTCACTGAAATGGTGGCTTTGGTTCCACTGATATTAGAACTTGCAGCTATTTCACTGGGCGAAGCTCATAAGATCAGTTGATGTTGGCCTCACTGTGTAGATACAAGATGTTTCTAAATCAGAACTGCTGCAGAAACTCAGCAGGTCTGACAGCAGCTGTGGAGAAAAACAGAGTTTATGTTTCAAGTCTCCATCCAAAGAAGAGTCACATCAGACTTGAAACATTAACTCTGTTTCAGTCTCTACAGATGCTGTCAACACTGCCAGGTTTCCCCAGCACATTCTGATTTTATCTCAGATCTCCAGTATCTGCAATACTTTGCTTTTATTGGAGTTCCCAAGTTGGGCCTGTCAACAGGGGACCACCGACAGTGCAGGGAGGGGAATATTGCACAGCTTCAGCTTTTAAAGGCTGTTTTTAATTGCAGAGTACAAATGGTTTCAATTTCAACAGCCTTCTTACTTTCTTAAAAAGTCCACTATCTGAACACCATATTTTGTTGTCATTAGGGGGAGTTTGCAAGCAGTCTGTAGAATGTGACTGCAACTGTGATGAATTTATCCTGGATACTCAAAGCAGCCAAATCACTACCACTGGGCAGAAGGAGTGTAAGTTGACTAGTGACACACTGAAGACACAAACTAAGGCGGAAGACGAGGGATTGTGGAAGAGCTCTAGAACAATTACAACATTTAAAAAGGCATCTGGATGGGTATGGAAAGGGTTCAGAGGGATATGCACCAAATGCTGGTAATTGGACTAGATTTATTTAGGATATCTGGTCGGCATGGATGAGTTGGACTGAAGAGTCTGTTTCTGTGCTGCACACCTCTATGACTCTATAATTCTAGGTTTGCACTGCTATCTGTTTTCTCCTTCAGATGGTTGAAACACAGAGCTTTTTCCTTGATTGAAGGAGCACCTATACATTAACAGGATGGAAACCTTGGGGCACAAATGGTCTGACTTCAGCAGTCCCTTGCATGCAAGAATTGATGGATAGAACTGTGGCATTTTCACAGACAGTACACTTTTGTGCCATTCTACATTCCTGGCAGTCCCTACCTTGCTTATATTCTCAGATGGGTTGCCTGTCAGGTGAGCACTGAATGATCCCTATTGTGGTCTGCACTCAAGAATGACATTAATTGAAAATTAGCTGTTTCCTGGAGTAGCTTCACTGCAGCAGAAGCAGCCTCAGACTTAACTGAAAAGTTCCATGAATGCAAAGAACAACTGGCAGGCTTGACGTATAAGTTAAAAATGTGATTTGCACCCAATCCTAATTAGCAATGATGCTAATTTTAACAGTGTTTATTGTTGTGTATAAATTTAAGTGTACAGAACTCCCATTGTGTGACCACTGATTGAAGTGTACAGCAATTTTATGATGTGTCTTCTTGATCTTACTGCTGCTTTGTTAAAAATATCTTGATAATAATTTCAAGGCAAAAATCCCATTTTTTAATAATAAATAAAGTTGAGAGTTTTATTGTCAAACTATGATAAACTGCTACATAACTACTTAAATGCACATGAGAACGTGTTATTACATACCCATATCAATGAGCATCATTTATGGGAAGTTCTAATATGTTTCAGTGAAAACACCTTAAATATTAAAAAATTGCAGCACTTTTGAACCTGATTTATACATTACAAAATATGCTTCATATGTGGACAACCAAAACTGTTCTTCATTATTAGTCTTCTCAATACGTATAAAAGGAAAGATAAAACACAGGAACACAAGTATAAGCCATTCAGCCCATTGAGTCTGCTCTGCCATTCAATGACATCATCACTGATCTGATAATCCACAACTCCACTTTTCTGCCTTTCCCCTTTAAACCTCGATTTTCCTACTGACTAAAGTTTTGTTTCTCGCAGCCTTGAATATTCTTAATGATCAGCCTCAAAGTCCCTCGGCAGTAGATCACTCTCTGGATTCACTACCCTGAAAAAAGAAAATCCTCATCATCTCTGTCTTTAATGAATGGCCCCTTTCTTGAAGATTATACTGTCTTGTCCTAGAGTCTCCCACAAGACAAGACAACCTCTACACATCTACCCTGTCAAACCCCTTAAGACACCAATGAGTACAGGTCCAAACTACTCAATCTTTCCTCATAAGAAAATCCCTCCATTCCTGAGATCAACCAATTAACTTTCTTTGTACTCCAATAATCATATACTTTCTCTTAGATAATGGGACCACAACTGTTTTCAGCCTTCTATGTGTCATCCAATTAGTATAATTTAAAATGTATAATTTTATGAAGACCTCTTTACTTTAACACTCAATTCCCTTTGAAATAAGGACCAATAGGCTTTTTGCCTCCCCCATTACCCGCAGAACTAGAACGTTAGCTTTTCATTATTTATGCATGAAGGTTCCTCAAATTTCTGAGTTGCTTTCTGCAGTCTTTCACTTTTTAAACAATATTCAGCTTCTCTTTTCTTCCTGTTAAAAGTACACAGCCTCACATTTTTCCATTGTGGGGCTAGCACTGATCCCTGTAGAACTCTAATAGTTACAGGTTGCTATCCTGCATATACTCTGTTCTCTCACCTCTCTGTCTTCTATTGTATAGTAACCACATCAACATGGGTTCTTTTCTTATTAGGTATCTTAAAATGTGGTACCTTATCAAAATGCCTTTTGGAAATCCAAATATATTATATTCACTGGATCCCATTCTCGATCCTGAATAAAGCTGCCTAGATTTCTAGACTATCAGGTCACTTGAACTGAAAAAAAATCAAGACATGAAAATGGTGCCACAACTCAAATGGCTTACTTAAACTGTGGTAATTGCTAAAATCCTTTTGCAAAACAAAACAACAGCCTAGTTTATGTGTAGCCAATTCTGAGGAAGATGAGGGAAAATCCACCGATATCTATTTTGATTACTTCAAAGTCACTTGGTAAAACATGTCACATAACTCATTATAAATAGATACAAAACATTCAAGTTATTAATAATATTGTCAAATTGGATAGCATCTGGCATTAAAAAAGCTATATTTATATTGCACCTTTCACATTCACAGGGCATCCCAAAGAGTTTTACAACCACTCAAGTATTCTTTGAAGTGTGGTTACTGGTGTAACACAATCTCCCACAAACAGAAATATTGCCAACATTTTCAAAGTATACCTGAGGCCAGATCAATTTATTGCAGATTCCTCCACGGTAAGGCTTCTTACCAAAATAAAGAGAAAGACACTTGAAAATGGAGCTGCTAGAATGGAATTCAAACATCAGCTGTTTGCTGGAAGATTGAACTTTGTTTAATTCACCCCTTCATGCCAGAGGCAGAGGAGTTTCCATAGATCTCAGAACAATTAAATAGTCATTGTTGTCTTTTGCAACTGCAGAATTGCATCAGTAATTTGCATTGTTGCAGTCAGAGTCTGCAGTGCTCAGTCTGGTGTTATTAAAGGAACAGACCCCCTTGCTTGTTTCGCTACCTAACTCTGCAAAGGACGCTTTTCCAGTCATTTTTGATTCCTATTAATTACATTTTGTTTATCATTTAACTCTGTGGTGAGGAATCTGGTCTTGTTTTTCCCTTCTATGTACAAAACAAAGTTTATCTTCTTCCTTTGTACTGACAGCTCATCAAGTACAATTTCCTCAATATTAATGTTGCAATGCTGAAGCACTCATCAGCAGAGGGAGCTGTGTGTAGGTGTCCTGATAAATCAATTTGCTTGCGAATTGGTGCAAGTTCTGACCATTTATTGAGCAGTAAAAATGCAGGCTCTTGGCCATTTCAGTGCATATTCTGGAAATATTGCAGTGTTCATTAAAATAGGTGGGTTTAACAAAGTGAGGCAATAGGTCTTGTTTCCACAACTGTTTTGCATTGCAGCCACTCAGCTCACCTGTTACCTTCATACAGACTGCCTTCTGCTGGTAGAGCCATGATCAGTCACAGGGCAACTATGGCACCATGACAGGACAACATTTCACCAAAAGGCAGTGAAATTTTCCCAAAAAGACCAGTGAATCCACCTGGAAATGAACAGAAAACCATGGATGTATCAGGCAGCAATCCAGACACAGTTTCAGCCTGTCATCTGGAGGAAGATAGTTTTGGCACTCATCACCAATGTCTTCTGCCCTCCTGTCTGATTTTCTTCACCTCCATGTGCTCCTAGTCCTGGGGCATGTCCGCAGGCGGTACCACAGTTGCCCAGACTGTTTTGTGTATGTGTGGGATAGCAAAGAATTGTTGAAATGCAATAGGACTGTTGCACCTTTGGGGATGAAGGATAAATCTCAATGAACAAAGGTATGAAAAATAAATGGCTGAGAAAAGACAGCTGAAAGTGCAGTGAGTCTGCTCAGCTCTTCAAATCTTCACACATTTTAATCAGAGGGCGAAGAAGGCAGCTGTTCTTTTTTATATGAGTGTAACTTCCCCAAACGTATTGATGTTGTGATAGCAGGAAACTCCCAGCCATCATACCATCTTGTCCTGGTGCAAATGAGCCCTGTGAGGTTTGGGCAGGTCGCAAAGATTTCCAAAGGATTGTAGCAACTTATCTTTACCATATTAAAGAAGCTTTGTAAATAACTAAACCTGAGTTTCCTTGATGTTTTCTAGCACAATAACAATGAAATAATCATGTAAGCGTTAAAGATAGCAAGAAATTTCAAAGCATGCTGTTTTTCAACCGTTTCTCCATTTTCCTTGATGGTAGCAATTAGTTCCAATTTCATATAAAAAAAACACTTGAGGCTATTACGGCTTTATAAAATATTGTCTAATCAATCTGTTCAGAGAGATGTTATCACATACATCTAGAGTAGGTAGGACTTGAACTCAAATCTCCTGGCTCAGAGGTCGCTATTACTGTACCAAAACAGCTCCCATACTTTTATGGCATATCTCTGTGACAGGAGGGACCTGAATCTGATCTTTTGGCTTTGGAACGGCAGCACTTCCACTGCAAGAGTTCTTCCACACATGACTCTCTCTCTCTGTATGACCTGAGACATCAATATGGGCTCTGATTATTAGTCCAGTGAAATGACTACCATACCACTGTGTCCCAACTACAACTTTATATATTCATGTTAGGTGTACGATAGCAAATTGTCAGACCTTCCTAAACTGTCTACCTATGTGTTATCGCTAGGTTTACAAAAGTGTACATCATCCCATCGTCACTAGCTGTTCCCATATTTCCCATGTGCCCACACACTGTTCTTTATTTTCCTCACTCTCTCTCAGGGTCTCTCTCTCTCTCTCTCTTTCCTTTCATATAGTCCCTCATGTTAACACTTTCAATTTCTGCCCTCAGTTCCAGTTATACTCTTTGGGTCCTAATTTCCATAACTGCAGAAATGGTCTTGATTCTTACAAAGTATTGCATTACATGGAAAGGGAAATTATGAATAATTCTTGTGCTCTTTTAAATTAAATATCATTCGCTGTAAGATTAACTCATTGATAAAACACTTAAAATTCAACTTGTGCTGCTTCAAATCAACAACTAATGAAACCCGATAGTTTCATGACTCATAGCAGATTTGTGTAGATGCAAAATACACAGTGAATCTATGAGCAAGCATCAGGATAAACTATTATAACTATTGGCAATGATTTTGATTTTTTAAAATGCCAAGTGATGAGCCCTGAAGACATGTGAAGACTTAAATCTGTTTCATTCAAGTCATTCCAATCCACCTTTACTTCATTTAAATTGATGTTTTAATCAATGTGTGCTCCTTGTTGAACCTGATTGAATTATGATTGGAAAATTAGGAGCAGCCAGGGAACTGGAGATGATTTGCATTCTTGCCAATGGTAATCAACAGTAACTATGAAGTAACATTATCCCACACAGGATGAGCCAAACACCAATTACTTGATATAAGCAGGTATTCAAGTAAATGTACTTCACTTTCCAAGTAGATGCAGAAACAAAGAAGTAGGACAAGGCTAACAGGAAGGACACAGTAAGACAGTCTCTATCTTCAATAGTATTGCTCTAGTAGTGATTTGTTTATGAATTCTAGATTCATTTTCTTTGTTAAAAGGGACAAGTGAGAAGAAATTGAAATCATATGTTTACCATACATGACCTATATGTTGAAGGCTCACCTTCCCTATGAGTCAGAGTTCTACAACTGATATGTCAAAAGGGCAGTGATGTTTCTAGGGTTTATTCTGGCTACATGTTGCATAATTATTTATGGTAGCCATGTTAATTTCACAGGGACTTGTCACAGCTAGTGGTCATTCACCATTTTTAAACATCACTTTTTTTTCCCCTTTAAACGTGGCTAAAAGCTTTGAGTGAAAAGCTGCTCTGATACTTGTGCACGTGATTAATTAGTAATCAAATACATTTTTAATAACACCAGTTGGGAAAGTTAGGTTTTAAATCATGACAAACGTTATGAATTTCCGCTTCTTTTCCATCTCTCTGTAACATTCTCCAGTCCAATAGCCCTCCAAGATCTTGGACTCGAATTCTGACCTTGTCACACCTTCACCATGTTCAGCTGTTTCAGTCTTAAGCTCTGGAATTCCTTCCATAATTTTTTGAGCTCTCTATCTTGAATTCCTCTCAAAATATCTTCCTTAAAATGTCTCTCTTTAACCAGTTTCTGATCACCTGTCCTAAAATCTCTGACATGCCTTAGTTTTAAAAATGCTCCCATGGGAGCTAATTCACTTTTGATTGGAATGTAAGTTCTTTCAAGTTAACATAAATTTCTAAGTTAAAAATCACACAGCACCAGGTTATAGACCAACAGGTTTATTTGGAACCACCTGATGAAGGAGTAGCGCCCCGAAAGCTAGTGCTTCCAAATAAACCTGTTGGTCTATAACCTGGTGTTGTGTGATTTTTTAACTTTGTCCACCCCAGTCCAAACCCGAACCACCAAGTCATAAATTTCTAAGGTTTCCTTAGTTAAAAAGTATCTGAAATGCACTGTATAGCAGGAACTCATTTGGTTCAGTACAGAAAGCTGGGAGGCCAGCGCACACTGTCCTTACAGTTGATGTACAAGTAAAAGTGACTCAGAACAACAGCTGCAAAGCATTTGTTCTTAAGGAGGGAGCAGATTTAACTTTGACTGCTGTATAATCAGGGTCACACAGCCTAAGGTGGTACAGTGCTACATTTTTAAAGTAGAATCATAGCAAAAACCTCATAATGGATATGGCATCTGGTGATACTGTTATTGAATTACAACTGTTCATTCGATGTGTCCTGTTCAATTTTAGAAAACAGCTCTAAAATATCTTGCTTGCCTTTGCCAAAGATGGGCTTTGTAAAACTAACACTTCAGTCTTTCTATGAACAAGACACTCCAATTAATGTTATATAGGTAGCAAACCCAAGAATCTCTTGAACAGTTTGTTGGACTATGCTGTGCAAAGGGCATGGGATTGCTGCATTTTGTGCAACAACAATGGAAAAAGGACAACTATTGCTCAAACAGCAAATGCAAGCAACTTTGCCCAGCCACCAATTATCTAACCATTCTGAGACACAGAACATTCTTCAGAGAACATAGAAAAGTATAGCACAGACAGGCCCTTTGGCCCACGATGTTGTGCCGAGGTTTAATTCTAATGTAAGGTATAGTAACTTAACCTACGCACCCCTCAACTCCCTGCTATCCCTGTGCATGTCCAGCAGTCACTTAAATGTCCCCAATTACTCTGCTTCCACCACCACAGCTGGCAACGCATTCAATGCATTCACAACTCTCTGCATAAAGAACCTACCTCTGATGTCTCCTTTATACCTTCTTACTAATATCTTCAAACTATGACTCCTCGTACCAGTCAATCCTGCCCAAGGGAAAAGTCTCTGGCTATTGACTCTATCTATTCCTCTCATTATCTTGTACACCTCGATCAGGTCTCCTCTCTTCCTCCTTCTCTCCAGAGAGAAAAGTCCGAGCTTATTCAATCTTTCTTCATAAGGCAAGCCCTCCAGTCCAGGCAGCATCCTGGTAAACCTTCTTTGCACCCTCTCCAAAGCCTCTGTATCTTTCCTATAGTAGGGTGACCAGAACTGGACACAATATTCGAAGTGTGGTCTCAACAGGGTCTTGTAGAGCTGCAAATCCTCGTGGCTCTTAAACTTGATCCACCTGTTAATGAAAGCCAAAACAGCATATGCTTTCTTAACAACCCTATCCACTTGGGTGGCAACTTTGAGGGATCTATGTACTTGCATACCTAGATCTTTCTGTTCCTCCACATTGCCAAGAATCCTGTCTTTAATCCTATATTCAGCATTCGAGTTCGACCTTCTTCAAAGAAAAAGGAGAATGAGAAATATGCATGATGAGCAAACAGGTAGAGAACTGCCAAAACTGTGCATTGGCTACAGTGTACAAGTTAGAAATACAAATGCTTGGATATTACTGAAGGTTTTTAAAATAATCATGTGTTTGTATTGTGAAGAAGCCAGGTTAGACCAGTGAATGGTGTACTAATCATACATGAAAAGAGTCAGAGGAATATTCATACAATGATGCTTGTGAGATAATCCAGCAAGGTGGCTCAAATGTTAGCATTGCTACCTAATAGCACCTGAGACCCCGATTCGATTCCAGCCTTGGGTGAATGTCTGTGTGGAATTTGCAAATTCTCTCCATGTCTCCCCATTTTTCTGGGTGCTCCAGTTTCTTGCCATTTTTCAATGATGTGCAGGTTAGTGGATTGGCCATAGTCAGTGCAGGGTTAAGGTTGTGGGCTGCATCTAGGTGGGATGCTCTTCGGAAGGTTGGTGAAGATTCAATGGGCTGAATGGCCTCTTTCCGCACTGTGGGATTCTACGATTGAAGACAACCAGCAGCAAGACAATAAAATTGTCAAACAAATGCACAGAGAAGAACATAAAGCTCCCCAAATGGGTAATTGATCATCAGAACAGTACTAGTTTAAAGCACTGAAGGCATTATATTAAAATTTGCTATACTGGTGTTGCAAACTCTGTTTCATGCGCTTCTATAATTATCAAACCATCATCATTGCCTATGTGTATATCTTTTTTGGATACGTTTTTATCTTTGGAGAAAGGGTATATTGTGCTACATCTAATAGTCATGTGGCATTGTGCCTTTAAAAGACATGCTCATGGTATTTTCACTGTTTCATGGAAGTAACTCACATATGCCATCTTACCATGGATCACTTGAAACATAACAATACTGTCTGCTACTGATCAAAACTTAAAAGCTTAATATTAGCACATTTATGTGATTAAGGAGTATAATATTCACATAATAGTTGGTTGTAATAATTCTGTTGGATTCTTCAACATTACAAGATCCTATTTAGATTATTATGATATGAGATAATATAAGCATTGTTGCATCAGATAAAATACTCACATGGAAGTAGCCTAAGACCAGCAGGTTCTTTCAGCAAGTACATATAGTTCATGACTATTCAAAGGAAGTTATGAGTGGACAGGAAGGTATGAAGGGACGTGGAGAGTATATGGGGGAGAGGGAAGAGGATTTGTTTAACAGTCTGACATTACAACTGGGCCGAGGGGCTTGTAAATGGGATTCTCCTGCTAGCTTTGCCAACCATCTGCCTCCACTGCCACCTCATATTTACCTCTGGAGGTGACAGACTCAACTCTATCTTGCTGCTGCCTCCCTATAGGGGGGCTAACCCCTACAGGGTGGCAAGGGCTCATATAAGGTAGGCAGGTCTGCCAAGTCAGGAAGTTTTCCCTACTCTGTGCAAAAAACATGGCCTTTAATGTTTTACTGTTACTTCATGCTTGCAGCTCAATTCTATTTTGAATGTAATTCACAGCATTGTATTTTATTGTTTCGTTCCCATGCCAATTTAAAAGAATGTTTTGAAAATCTACTCATGAAGGCATCCTCTCCCTTCCTTTCTATCTCTCTTTATATTTTTACAATTTTGTTTAGTGTGGATGCAATCAGTCGACATGCAAAAATACAAGTCTGTAGCTGATTACTCAATTAAAACAAAATGAAGAGCTCATCTGTCTGCCTGTGTTTTTAAAAAAAAAACCTGGTCAGTCAATCTGTTAAAAACAAGGAATAAAACCCTTGGCAGCCAGTTGTAATTAGCTGCATAAATTGTCAATCCATCTGACATTTATTTAGCATTGAAAGTCATTTCTCTCTCTGCCTTTGACTCCCCATTTGCACATCATGAAGTGACAATTTACAGACTTTAGACTCTACATAATAGCTTGAATTTCACATTTTGTGTATCTCTGGAAATTTACCTCCTCAAACTGAAAATCTAAGTTACTGAACATCAAAGTTGCTCGTATCAATAGACTACAGTATTTTGGTCCTTGCCAGCAAGTTGTCTATATGCTGTTATGTTATTAAGAACAAGTCTATGCATAGAACAACAGCAGCTCAGTCTTTATACAGTACCTTTAAAATTAAAAAAATTACCAAGGTGCTTCACAGGCACGTTATAAAACAAAATATGATGTGTGCCACATCAAAATACCTTGGGTCAAATGACCAAAAGCTTGGCCGAAGAAGGAGGGTTTATGGAGTCGCTTTTGGAAGTTGAGAGCCTGGGGCCTGGACAACAAATTATCAGCCAGCAATAGTGGGACAATTATAATGCACATAAACTCTGACTTAGGAGTAATTAAGCCATAGAGAGATTTGAAAATAAGGATAAGAAATTTTGAAATCAAGACCTTACTTGATGGGAACTAATGTAAGTCAGTGGCATAGGAGCGATAAGTGTACAAAACTTCTTAAAAGTAAGGACAAGTGCAGCAGAGTTTTGGATGGCCTCAAATTTACTCAGGATAGAATGTGTGAAACCAAGATGAAATGGAATCGTCAAGTCTACAGTTAATGAAGGGAAGAATGATGGTTTCAGCAGCTGAGACAAAAACAGAGGGTGATAATGTCACTGAGGTGATTTAGGTGGTAAACATGATAGCGCACATACGTGGTTACAAGCTCATCTCAAGGTCAACTATGACATCAAGGTGGTAACCAGTCATCAATTAGTTGATGCTCAGACTGTTATCAGGGGCAGGGATGAGTCAATAGCTAGGAATGAAGTTAGGAACAAGCACTGAAGACAATGGCTTCCCATTATTTAACTAGAGGAAATTTCTACTCACCCAGTTATGGTTAGCAGATATACACTCTTGACAACTTAGCAACAGTGGAGGAATCAAGCAAGATGCAGCTAGAGCTGGTTGTCATCAACACACATTGATAACTAATGCTGTTCTCCAGCATGGTGTTTCTGAGGATTGGCATGTAGATGAGAAATAGAAAGTGGCCAACGATAAATTCCTCAGGGCTTCCTCATTGTCTTTGCTCCTGCCACTAACTGCGGGCATATTGGAGCGCTGTGTTAGGCAAAATAGAGAAGGCCTTGGGGACGGAGGTGAAGATGGACCCAGTGTCTCTTCTTCTTGGCTTTGTTAATTCATTTTCATTAGATTGTTGAGGTAATGTTTATAGTGGTTGTCTCTCTCTCTCTCTCTCTTTCTCTCTCACAGACCATGTAAGAAAGAAATTGTAAAAGTGCATGGACAAGATTTGAAAAGATATTTCAGTGTTCTGATCACTGACACTAATCAAAGAACCAATCAAACATCACCTAACTCACTGAATATGTGAGACCTTGCTCTGCACAAAGTGGCTGCAATCTTCACCACATTACACTAGTAACTACTTAACTGACCAAAAAACTCACTGAGATGTCCTCAATATATTGCAGTCTATTTTTATAAATGAGTCAAGGTGCAATTTAAAAAAATATATATGTATTTTTATTTAGAAAAAGGAATGTTTTTCTTTTGAATATTACAACAAATACAAAACCAAACAATTCAAACTAATATTAAAAAAACAGCTAATTACATAGATAAATATCAACTAATAACTAAGCTAAAAAGAAAAGTCTTAACAATAATAATAATAATGAAAATAATCATAACACAGCTCAGCAAATCAATAGTCCTCGATTATCAAGCGCATAAGTTTATACATACTTATTTGTTCGTAGTTCCTCCCTTCAGGATACCAGATTTATTACATAGAATTGCCATGGCTATATAAAGGCTCTTATTAGTATGGCGAACAAATCTGTACTCGGGTAGTCCAAAAAGGACCGCCGTGCCTTATAGAAATTCTCAGATTTATGATGCACTACACTTATAAGAAAGCCTAAGGGGATGTGTTCCATGACTAGCTTATGCCTGCCCGCCAGCCCTGGAGGATTTTCCGACATCCACTCTAATAGAATGTTCTTTTTGGCATAAAAAGTGAAGATACTGAAAAGGCTTTTTTTGAATGCATCTAATGAAAGTGAATTAACAAAGCCAAGAAGAGGACGGAGGTCCATCTCCACCTCCGTCCCCAAGGCCTTCTCTATTTTGCCTAGCACAGTGCTCCAGTATGCCCACAGTCTGTGGCAGGACCAAAGACAATGAGTAAGCATGCCCATGCTCACTTTACATTTAGGACACATTCATTGGAGATGTTCCCGCTTTAAATTTAGCAAAGTTTGGGGCCAGATGGACCCCATGGAGAATCTTCAATTGCAAGGCATGGGTCCTGTTGCAAATCCAGATCCTTCATGCATTTTCCCCAATAGCCTCTCATATTTCAGAAGAGATCTCAACGTCCAACTCCCTCTCCCATACCTTACAGAGCCGTTTGGTCTCATCCAAGGGACCCTCTTCCAATAGATGATGTGTTGCTAACAGATAATGTATCCTCAGTACTCAACACCCTCTTCTCTATGTCAGATCTATAAGGACTAGTTAGAAGTGTGGTATCTTTTTGTATGAAGTTTCCAATTTGAAAGAAATGGAAGAGGTCCCTTCTGGGCAATTCAAATTTCCGAGCCAACTGGTCAAAGGACATCAATATGTCCTCTTCGAATAAATCACCCAGGCAAGACACCCCCCTAGCTGCCCATAGTTTAAACTCAGAGTCCATCATCCCTGGGTAAAAGCCCAGCATACTAACTATGGGTGTCAAAAATGATGTTTTAGCAATATTGCCCTCACCCTGACACATTGCCCTCCATGCTTTGACAGTATTGATGACTATTGTGCAATGGCAATATTCCTTAACAAGATACATGATGATTTATGATGTCACTTGGCTATTCTATTGGCTTGAAGTTTTTTCTAATGATTACTTTTATGCTTAGAACATTGGTCCGAAAGACTAAAATATAGTTGATTGAAGATCCACCATGTATGAGAAATGCTGCAGCAAGTTAGTTGATAGGCTTTAGTGGCCAACAGCTTCCTGTGAATGAACACAAACACTAGAGACTGTAGTTGCCATCACAAACTAAAGGTTTGCGCACCAAAGATAAAAAAAGTTTCCTGTTTTAAAAATAACTTCACTCAAGGGTATAATAAAATAAGTTTTGCCTCAGTTTGCTTCCAACTATAATTGCTTACAAATTATATGTGCAACAATGCCCTCAGCTTTAAAACACACTGTTGGTGACTTCTCTCATTGCTGTCACTGAAATTTGCAGTCTTAAATATTTTCTAAGCAACCTGCTCAGAGATGTTATTACACGCCTTGGCTCTTGAACCCAGACCCCCCGACCATAAGTAGGGAGATTACTACTTCACCCCAAAGGCCCTAAATCTGTAGTCATAAACGTTGTCTTTTAATTGGATAATTTGAATAGAAAATACCAGATTGGGCAAGCAAGACTAAATGAGTTTTCATTTGCTGTTGAGAATTTAGGAAATCAGTTATGATCAATCAATTATTACCTGGTTTAGCAATTCTTGTGGAGAACAAGTTGACTTTCCTTAGTTACTGAGAAGGATTAAAGTTCAGTTACTTATCCAGAGTATGACTCAACTATTTGATTGGGAAGCTGTCAAATTTCACTGGATCCCAATCTTGCTCATGCTAAAGTCAATGCATAAAACTCCTTGCATCCACTCCTCTCTCTTGTCTATTTATAGTTCTCTAATACGTGTGTGTGCATAGAATATATATATTTATACAAATAATGGATGAAAAATATTTCCCTACAGAGTTTTAAAGGAAAAATGTTTGAAGTTCTTGCTATTCTCCATCTTATTCCCTGGATATAAAATTTCAATGCATTGCATCCTCAGTATAACTTGCTACACCATCTTCTTTAATAAAAGATGTATGATTTGTCACTTTCACCAAGGGTGCTGTCAAATTGCCACTTTAATATTGTTTCAAAGTGACAATCTCTGCTCCCAGCATGACCCCTAAGGTACAGCAGTGCATAAACTTCACATCGCTTTGGTTTGAATTGGTTGTATGATGTGTATAGGATTCTGAGGAATTCAGAGTATTTTATGTACCAAAGGCAAGCATTAGTTAAAGCTTGAAGATAATGTTGCTCAGCAGGTCCTCAAATTATTAGAAATCCAAAGAGACAAACACACATCTGCAAAAATCTTCTCTGTGTGCGATTACAAGCCCACAACCTAGCTTGTATGCTACCTGCTGAAAATTGTACTTTGTACATACGAGCGAGAACAGGAATAGGCTATTCAGCCCCTTGACCCTCATGCGTTGTTCGATTAAATCAAAGTTGATCTGCACCTCACTCACATTTAATCAATATACCTTCATATAAAAAAGTATTTGCTTTCTTGAAAATTAAAGCTGCCTATACCCTACAGCCACATTCGCATATTAAAAATTATGCCCATTTCCTGTATCATTGCCAAAAGGAGACATGAAGTTGAAGCTTTTCTTATGCTGTATAAATAGTGTTCCTTTTCCATTTGGTGTCTTGCATTTTAGTCCTGAAGAGTTCGAGGTCAAAAGCTTCAACTTCATGTCTCTTTTTATCAATACTTAAGTTCTGTTTTACCAAGCAATTACTTCCTGTAATACATTTACTTCAGGTAAAACTTTCCTTGCTCACGTTGTTGCTAATCTGCATACTGTTAGACTTCTGAATCACAGGGAGCAACGTCAGGGGAAATCTGCCAATAAATTAGAAGCAGTATGAATCATGCTCTTTCCAATAGCAATATACAGAACTTCTTTTTTGTAAAAATGGATGTTTTGCAAAATTCCAAGAAAACAGTAAGTAGATTGTTCTGTTATGTCTAAGAGAGAGTTAATCACTCCAGACGAATTAAGTTCAATCTTTAGTTCACTGCTGAAAAAAATGCTAAATTGTCAGTGCCACTGTCTTTTGGACAAGTTAAGATGAAGCCCATCTGCTTTTTCCAATGCCTCAAATGAACATGAAAGGTCTTATGGCTTAATACAGAGTAAAAATCATTCCAAAGTCCTAACATTTCACACTCAGTCACACAACCAAAAATAAATGAATTGCTCATTCATCTCACTTGTTGCTTGTATTGTGATTTTAAAAGCAGCAAATGAATAAGTCACTTTTTGAGATGCAGTGCAAAATTCTGTGGAATATATGGGGGCTGTGCTGAGAAAAGAAATTTTGGGAGTCTCAAGATGTTGTTTAAATGAATGTAATTTTTATATAATAAAAAGACTGTAGGAGTGCTGCAGTTAAGAGTGAGTCATGCCTGACCTGAGTACTAAATAGGCCGGATACAGAATAGAGATGGTTGGAAATCTTTTTTTACTTATTTTTTGGCACAAATAGCATTTAGTGCATGCTGAAACCTACCCTGAATCTCCAAAACAACTCACTGGAAATTTATATTTGTCAATCTCTGTTCACCTCAATAACAAACATTTTCATGGTAGACAGTCTATCAACCTTACTATGCCCAGACTTCATTGGCAAAGGTTTGACAAGTCCAAGATCTTTTCCAAAAATATGTAGAGTTGTTTCTGAAATTTATTCAGATAAACTGCATTGTTTACAGATAATCTTCCCACTCTTTGCGCACATACTATAGTTAGAGCACCAGCTTCCAATTTTGCTTGAATCAAGTGGGAAGAAATAGCAGTCCCTAATGACCAAATCAAGTTCCAAAGCCCAAATTGAGAAAGGTGTTATAGACAATTGTGTAGTGTACATATTGGCCAACCAATAAAGGAAATGGATGTGAGTGTCAACTTGCTGAATAACTCCACCATGAGAACCTGGAATATTCCTCTTCGTGCCTGGAAACCTACCTCATGTCAACATCCTCAGAGATTTCCCCTTTACAATTCCCTGAACAGTATGGTCTCCTTAAAATGACATTAACTTGCAGCATGGTGACTGGAACTGGAGGATCTTTGATGGGGAAGGTTGCAGGTGTCCAGGTGGTTTTGTAAAACCTGGAGCTGGGCGGGAGGTGAGTAGAGCCCACCTGCATTGAGGGGTAGGGTGAGAGTGTGATTGACGATTGGCAGTTGCAGAAGTAGAAGTGCCGAGATGGGGTGGGAGGGTGCAGCAGGGTTTTATAACTTTATTGATTTGATAGGCAGTACTCCCAGGCAGGTTTTATGTCAGCTAGCTGTAGCTCGAAATAAATCTGTGCACATATGAAGGTAAGCCCAAGGCATTCAGTCAACATTTTCGCATTGACAGGTCCTGGCAGCACCAGCAGTGTCGGTCCCCTACAGCCCACTGTGAAAAGCCCCAACCTCTGTATTCCAAGTGTAAGTCGGCTTCCTGGAAGTTGCCAGGAGAGACAGCATTGACCTTAATAACATTGTGTGGTGAGACCCATCTGGATATAGCTACAACAGAAGTTCTCATAGTTCCATGTATGGCCAGGCATTGTGGTTAGGAATTAGGATGACCAATGAATTCCATTAGTAACACCCTAGGCTTCATTCAGTGATGCATCAATTCCAATGCACTATCCTACAGCTTTATTTTCCCCCTGGGAAGTTTTAACATAGTTTTTACCCAGATGAGCCAAACATTAATGATTCAGATATTACACCTACACCCTGCAATAAAAATCTTGGCAACATACAAGTTGGAGATAAACTTGATTTTAATTGCAATTGGAAATGCAAGCCTTGAAGCTGTCTGCAGTATACAATTCAATTCTGGCACTATCTCATTGGTAGATGAAGATGTGTGAAGGCCACTCTTCTTAGGCAGAACTCAGCCCGAGTCCATATACTTGTGGATAATATTGAGAGAAGCTGACCCTGTGCAGAAGGCTCTTTCATACATTCATTCATAGAGCCACTTGCACCTCAAAAGAGTAAAGGGTGTGTAATCACAAAATGCTGGAACCATTTGAACACTTCTGGATGTAATAATCTGATTTCAAACTGTTTCACCTTTTAAAAAGAATGTATATGCTGAAAGTGGAGTTTGTGGCTAGTCTCTAAGGACCAAGTGAGCACACTATGTAACTGAAACATTAGCACCATGAAAATTTGCATGATCTCATTTGCATGTGATTGTACTTGTAAATTAAACTGTTCCACAATGTTGAAGACCCACAGGAAATTATACCACCTGCAAGTGGTGCATGGGGCCATTGAAATTAATCCCAACCTAATTCTTTGGCATAACTGAGCTCAAACCTACAGCAGGGATGTTGCAGATGGATAAGAAATTTCTCTCTACTCCAAAAGGAGATGCTGGTGATAGCCACAGAACTGACTGCTCAGAGCCCTTGATATCACTGCAGGATTTGGCAAGTGTCTCAATACAAATTCAAAAAATGGTCTTAAACTGTATTTCTCAGTTGAGCTATGAAATGAACCACGTGTGGGATACTTCCAACTGTGTTGTATAATTATTTTGTGCCTCAAACTGCTTTAAGTACATTGTGCAGAGAGCATTTGAATTTGCTACATGGAGACAGGTTAACTCAATGCCTGTCTGATCAGTTATATTTGGGAAACTGCAACATGAACTAAATAATTTCCAATTTCAAAAATTTCAGGATTATCCTTAAAATTTATATATTTTTTCACTTCAGCCAAATATGTAAGAAAATTGGTGAATTAAATACGAGTTCTTTTAAAATTTAAATGGCACATTTTTCCTAACAATTAACACTGACTGCATTGATTTGGGACCTGATTTTAATCCATTCCAAATCCATGCACTCAATCCTAAAATCAGGTCCAAAGAGGCTGATTGCAAGAATGATAGTTTCTATTTGCTAGTAAAATATCAGGCTTTCCTTTGACCTGTTGATTGGAAAATGTGAGTTACTTAGCTCAGGGTAGATTTAAAAGCAAATCTCAAGGAATGCTGGTTTTACCGAATGTACCATCCTGGACACGTCAACTTGCAATGCGGACTAGTGAGGCACTCAGTTGGCACAAGCAGTGAGTGAAGTAGAGAGGCACAGTGGCACTTCATGGGATGATTTTACAGAATGATTGACAGCTGCAAATCAAGATTAGATTCCCTACTGTGCGGAAACAGGCCATTTGGCCCAACAAGTCCACATCGACCCTCTGTAGAGTGACCCACCCAGACCTATTTCCCTCTGTATGATGCACCTAACACTATGGGCAATTTAGCCTGGCCAATTCACCTAATCTGCACATCTTTGGACTGTGGGAGGAAAACAGAGCACCCAGAGGAAACTCACACAGACACGGGAAGAACATGCAAACTCCACACAGACATTTGACCAAAGCTAGAATTGAACCCAGGTCCTTAGTCCTGTGAGACTATGGTGCTAAGCCAACATGCCACCCCAATCAAAATTCAGTAATGAAAAGACTGACCCAGAGAAATACAGATAATGTTGGTTCCAAATACTGAGTCCCATTAGTCTTTGGTCTCCAAGCGTTAACTCTGTTCTCTCTTCACAGACCAGCTGAGATTTCTCCAGCACTTGCTGTTTTTATTGCAGATCTCCGACAGCAGCAGGATTTTGCTTTTCCTCTTACCCCCGGCACCAGACGAGCAGTCCAGTAGCTCAGTTATTTGTGAGATGAGCTAGCAACAGGGCTTCTGTAACACAAACTGGGGCAAAGGAACATTGAGACAGGCAGCTGATGCTTTCCGTCCATAAGTCTCTACCTGTCGATGAGCTGTAGTATGTATGTGTGTCAGATGTCAGCAATGAGCAACCTCAATTTCCCCAGGATAGCGACAGGAGGATTTCATCAATGGATTTTTTTTGTTTAAAAAAAGTGAACAACTATTTCCATGATTTGCATTTATAATCCCTCACAACCTTCAGACGAAACACGTAGTTGCAGTAATAACAATCCTAGCAGAGAGAGAGAGAGAGAGAGAGTTTACCCATGACTTACCTATTCGCCGCTTTCGCTTTGTAATTGCAATATTTCACAGCATCGTCCTTTTCTACGAGGGGCTCCCCAGTTCCCCGGGCGACCTTCTGTTCCCGGTACAAAGGGTGCGAGAAGAGTTGGCGGAGTTTGGAGAGAGTTGTGTTGAGGGGCGGGGAGCCCCGCAGAACAGCGCTGCTGTTGAAAGACTCCTCACACGGGCAGCGCAGGTTCCGAATCGACCGCTGCTGCAACTTCGGTAAGATGTTGAAGAGCAGGTCGATCGTAAAAGCGGTCGAGAAGAGCAGGACGATTAAGAATCTGCTTCTCACACCCCACATGGCTTGGATCAGTCAATCAGTCAGCCAGTCAGTCAGGAGCTCAGTCTTTCTCCTACAACAGTGAGAGAGAGAGAGAGAGAGTCTGTCACAATACAACCCACGCTTATCGGAGAGTCTTAAAGTGACACTGCTCCCAGGCTTGGAAGGAAATGCAGCAAACAAAAATAAAAGGAAACATACTTACCTCGGACTGTTTCCTTATAGCTCAACTACTCCATCTTTACATTTTTTTTAATGTCAGCTACTTTATAGTCTTTCCGAGGAATATTGATTGTTTCCTGGAATTTTGCAAAAATATACTTTATTCACAAAAGCAACCATTGCCTACACTCACAGGTACTAAAGCAGTTCTGTACGGTATCAAGGAAAACTTCCGTTAGAATTTGACATTCCCTGCAGTTGCAAAAACCAAAGGCATTTATTGCTCATGCAGGAGAGTATTTACAGATATTGAGGCACTAAGAGGGCCTGATAACTGAATAGACCCTCGGTAAACTTCAGCAGCAAGACCTCAGACTGTGGTCTTTCCCCACTGCAGCTTGGCAGCAGCTGCCCCAAGCTTTAGTGCATCCCTCAGTACTTTGTCCTGGACCTTGGATTGTGCCAGTCTGCAACACTCGGTCAAGGTCACCTCTTCACACTGGAAGACCAACAAGTTTCCACCAAAGAACATCTTTCACTAAGACCTGCAGGTGCAGTTGATGTTTGTCTCAGTGTACATGCCAGGGAACAGGCCAGAGAGCACAGAGGCCTGTGTCATGGAGTTGCTCAGGATGACCCTTGACAAAAACCACTGCATCTTTCTCCAGACCTTCTTTGCAATGGCACATTCCAGAAGGAGGTCTGTGACAGTCTCTTCCCACGCTCATTTCAGCCGCAGCTGCGAGGCCAGAGTGCGGTGGTGCAGAGTCTGGGTATACATGGGGAATCTGATGGTTAGTGACCTTCTCACCACCAGCCAAGCCATGTGTTGGGGCTTGTCCGAAGGTTCTGTTGATGAGGCATTCTGCCAAATGACCTTGACAGTCTCCTCAGGGAACTACATGGCAGGATCCAGCCTCTCCTTTTGCACAGCGTCTTGAGGATGCTATGTGCTGACTACTGTCTCATGGACTTGTGGTCAAGGTATTTTCCTTTGTAAATTTTTCCACAAGGGACAGGTGATATGAAACGATCCAACTACTTGCAGCATTCTGTGGCAATGAGGTGAGTCCTATTCTTTGCAACACCGGGGACAGGTAGAACCTCAATACATAGTGACACCTGGTGTTTGCATACCAGGGATCCACACACAGCTTGATGCAGCCACACACAAAGATGGCCATCAAGATGAGGGCAGCATCAGGTAAGTCCTTTTCCCTTCATCTAGAGCTTTGTACATGGGCGTTCCTGTGGACATGTTCTCTCTTTGACCTCCAGATGAATTGGAGGATGGCTCAAGTAACTGCAGTGGTGTATGCTCGGGGAACAGGCCAGACCTATGCCACATACAACAATCAAGAGCACCTCATACCTGATGACCAGGATCTTACCTACAATGGAGAGGGGGTGGTGCTCCCATCTGCCTTGCCTTGGTGATATGCTCCTCCCAAATTTTGACATATACCCAGCACCTCTGAATCATATTCCCAGCATCTTCAGTTAATCTGTCCTGAAGGTGAAGAGGATAAAGGATCGCTCAGCCCAGTCCCCAAAGAACATGGCCTTGTTCTTACCTCGACTTACCTTGGCTCCTGAGGCCAGTTTGAACTCTTCACAGATGCTCATGAGTCTGTGCACTGCCAGCAGATCCAAGGAGAAAATGGCAATATCATCCATGTACAGGGAGGCTTTGACCTGCAGGCCTCTGCTGCCTCGAATAATCACCTCTCTCAGGCTCATATCCTTCCTGATGGACTCAGTAAAAGGCTCTATACAACACACAAACAAGGCGGGCAAGAGTTAGAGTCCTGCCTGACTCCAGATCTAGTCAGGAATTGTTTTGATTCCCACCCATTGATTGAGACTGCACCACTGATGCTTGTGTACAGCAGTCAGATCCAGTTACAGATTTCCTCCCCAAAGCCCATTTTGGAGAGCACGTCACTCATATAGATTGTGGTATCCTGTCAAAGGCCTTGCCCTGGTCTAGGCTGATAAGGCAGCCATTCACCCCATGTCTCGCGTGTAGGTGAGCATATCCCTGAAGTGTGAAGATCTCAGAGATCATCCTGCCCAGTACAGCACAGGTATGGTCAGGATAAATCACTAATCCCAAAGCAGACCTGACTTGACAGTTGGCAAGGATCTCAGAGAAGATTTTGTAATCCACATTTAACAGTGAAATTGGTCCCAAATTTCTTAATTCCTTCTATCCCCCTTCTGCTTGTAGATGAGGGTGATGATACCTTTGCTCATGGATTCACACACACTACCTGACAGAAGCATATCACCATACACCTCTAGCAGGCCCTGGCCAATTAGGTCCCTGGAGTTCAAGACAACTAAGCCAGTTAGCTAATGTGTCCGGGAGTTTTATACTTTTCCAAGACCTCAAGGGCCTTTGTCAGCTCATCCAGAGATAGTGGCTGGTCCAGCCAGTCCCAAATACTGTTGTCTAAGACCTCCATGATAGAAGACAGGAAAGACTGGGGTGGCCAAGCTACTGTTGGCTTCATCATACCTGATCCTCAGGATGTCAGACTGAGATGATGATGCTACCAAGCCATCCTTTTCCTTCAGGCTGCTGACCACAGACACTCCCTGTGCATCTTCTGGAAGAAAAAACCCAAGCATGTCTTACCCTGCTCCATGGTGTGGACCCTGGACAAAAAAACTATCTTGGAGGCCTTTGAGGCAAAGAGGAAGGCTTACTGGCTCTTCGCCTCCTGGAGATCCTCATGACATCAACTCCCATCATCTGCAGCAGGACTAGGGTCTGCATACTCTTCTGGAGTTTGGGCAGTTTTCCCCTTCTGTCCGTCTAACCTTCTCAACACATTTGAGGTTAAAGATCTGACTGGAGGCTTGAGACCAGTGGAGTGCCACAAGGATCAGTGCTGGGTACTCTACTTTTTGTCATTTATATAAATGATTTGGATGCGAGCATAAGAGGTACAGTTAATAAGTTTGCAGATGACACCAAAATTGGAGGCGTAGTAGACAGCAAAGAGGGTTACCTCAGATTACAACAGGATCTGAACCAGATGGGCCAATGGGCTAAGAAGTAGCAGATGGAGTTTAATTCAGATAAATGCGATGTGCTGCATTTTGGGACAGCAAATCTTAGCAGGACTTATACACTTAAAGGTAAGGTCCTAGGGAGTGTTGCTGAACAAAGAGACCTTGGAGTGCAGGTTCATAGCTCCTTGAAAGTGGAGTCTCAGGTAGATAGGATAATAAAGAAGGTGTTTGGTACGCTTTCTTTTATTGGTCAGAGTATTGAGTACAGGAGTTGGGAGGTCATGTTGCGGCTGTACAGGACATTGGTTAGGCCACTGTTGGAATATTGCGTACAATTCCGGTCTCTTTCCTATCGCAAAGATGTTGTGAAACTTGAAAGGGTTCAGAAAAGATTTACAAGGATGTTGCCAGGGTTGGAGGATCTGAGCTACAGGGAGAGGCTGAACAGGCTGGGGCTGTTTTCCCTGGAGCGTCGGAGGCTGAGGGGTGACCTTATAGAGGTTTACAAAATGATGAGGGGCATGGATAGGATAAATAGACAAAGTCTTTTCCCTGGGGTCGGGGAGTCCAGAACTAGAGGGCATAGGTTTAGGGTGAGAGGGGAAAGATATTAAAAGACCTAGGGTGCAACTTTTTCATGCAGAAGGTGGTATGTGTATGGAATGAGCTGCCAGGGGAAGTGGTCGAGGCTGGTACAATTGCAACATTTAAGAGGCATTTGGATGGGTATATGAATAGGAAGGGTTTGGAGGGATATGGGCCGGGTGCTGGCTGGTGGGACTAGATTGGGTTGGGACATCTGGTCAGCATGGCCAAGTTGGACCGAAAGGTTTGTTTCCATGCTGTGCATCCCTATGACTCAGCTGGAGACTCAAAGAGGGGCTTCACAGTCCTCCAACCTGTGGAATCCCTCTCATGCTCCTCAACATGTTCTGGGGTCAACGGTTTCACATTCAGTTTCCACATTCCCTTGCCGGTTTGCTGATCGTCCTGTAGGTGACAGCTGGCCAGCAGGAGGCAATGGTCAAAGAAAAACACTGGCTTAAAGTCAGTAGATCTAACTGTGAGTGTGCAGGACACAAACAGAAAATCTATCCTTGAGTGGATAGACCTCTCTGGCTGCAACTAGATGTATCTGCAGGGTGCTGAAGACAACGAGCAGCTTGGAGACTTTAACAATTGCCGTCAGGAATCTGGGCATGGTTCTGGTTTACTGTCAGTCCCTCTGGATCATCCATCTGCTTCAATAATGCAGTTGAAATCTCCTGCCAGAAAGACCAGTGTGGATGTCACGGCCAGCCTCTTATTCTTTATCACCAGGGCCTAAACGTTAATTAATCTCAGGGGAGTGTTTCTGTACATATTTATGAGGAGACACCCACCCACCACCTCCTTTACTTTGCAGATGGTGAAGTTTTCTCCTCATTGCAGATTACCCAGGCTGAAGGAACAGCAATTGTTTTCCCCTTACCAATTTGAAGGCCCGTGGGTCCATAAGCTTGACCATTTCCTGCAGCTGCTGAGGTGTGGTATCCCTCAGACACAGGACGTCTGCTTTGACAATGGCCAGATAAATCAATGTGGAAACACATCGTGTAGAAAGTTTATGCTCCGTGCATTAATACTGGCAATTTTAAAACCCATTTTGAGATATTATGGAATCTTGTCACTAGGGGATTCCCTGCATCCTCGTGGTGTGGGTGAACAGTTGGACACTCTCAGTGCTGAGGTAACTGTCCTTTTCCTCCATGAGGGCAGGCGTTGTACAGGTGGCCTGCATCCCCACACAGATTACAGCTCTAGGACTCCTTGCAGCCCATAGCTAGGTAGCCCTCCTGTTTGCAGTTCCTGCAGAGATTCATTTCTCCAGGTTGGACATACCCTAGGCTGCCCCGCAAATATCACGTAGCCTCTGCTCCCTCCGATCGCAAAGCTGGAGGGCCGGGTGGAGGATGTTTCCACTATCATCCACCTTCAGGGTTACCTTGTCCCGGCACTTGCTGGTTCAGATTCCACATGGGCCCACTATGTCAATGCTGCCTCCTTCTCGCTGTATGTAGCTTCCCAGGAAGATCAGGACATCTGCAGCCTGGACATGAGGGGTTGTACAAATGGATTGTAATGGGTGGCATGGTGGCTCAGTGTTTAGCACTGCTGCCTCACAGTGCCAGGGACCCTGGTTCAATTCCCGCCTCAGGCGACTGTCTGTGTGGAGTTTGCATGTTCTCCCTGTGTCTGCGTGTCCCACAATCCAGAAATGTGCAGATTAGGTGAATTGGCCATGCTAAATTGCCCATAGTATTAGGTGCATTAGTCAGGGGTAAATATAGGGTATGGGAATGGGTCTGGGTGGGTTACTCTTCCGAGGGTTGGTGTGGACTTGTTGGGCCAAAGAGCCTGCTTCCATACTGTATAGAATCTAATCTAAAATCCGGCTCCTCTGAGCAGGGAGAGTGAACAATGGTGCTGCTGACAGGACGGAATGGGGACCCCATCTCCTTTCAGCTCAAATACCTCAGGAGATGCTCATATTGCTTCATGTTCCTGAAGGTCATATCAAAGTACTCCCCACTTGGGAAATCCTGCAGACAGAAAATATCTTTTCATATTTCAAAAATATACTTTATTCCAAAATATCTTCATACACATACATAGTCACTAGAGCAGTTCATTTCTGTATGCAATCTTTACATATGGAGAACAAACAAACCCAAGGCACTTCTTATTTATACAAGACCATATTTATATACATTTGAGGCACTGGAAGGGTCACAATAACTGAATGGAACCCCATTGTACTTTGGCTGAAGGATCTCAGACCGTGGACTTTCCCCACTGCACCTTGGCAGCGGCCGCCTCAAGCTTAGTGTGTTATTCAGCACGTGGTCCTTGACCTTAGAATGTGCCAGTCTGCAACACTCAGCTTTGGAAGACCAACAAGTTTCAGGCAGACCAAAGAGTCACTTTCACCGAGTCAATGGCCCTCCAGTCACAGATAATGTTTGTCTCCCAGTGTGCATCCCAGGGAACAGACCGTACCTTACAGAATCCCAACAAAAACCTGTTGGAACCTGTAGCAATTCAGGTGATCAGTCTTCATGACGAAGGTCCAGATGACCAGCAATCCTTCCTCCACCTTCTTCACAGTCACCCTAATGGTATTATGGACCTTCTGGGCTGGTGCAAAGGCTATAGATTTGGTTGGCTGGGCACTGAATTGGTGTTAGGCTGAAGCCAGCACCAACTGCAGCTCAGCTCAACCAACAATGCTCCACTCGCAATCACCTTCCAGCCATGATCTCGAGATTTTCGGGTGATAACAATGAAGGCCGTCAGCTCAGAATCTCCCTGATAGAACAACCTTTGTGATCATAATTTCTCCCAAAATCTGCTGCTTGGAACCAGGAGGATCCTCTTCTTAAAGAAGGTCTAATTGACAGGCGTTCCTTGTCCAGTCACCCTGTCTGTGTCCCAGACACCCTGGCCTGGGCCAGGGGTACTTGTGGACACCTTGGCTCTGGTTGGCTGGTCACTGAAATGGCTTTATGCTGAAACCAGCATAAAGATCCACCAATAGATGTTCAGCTCAACCAGTGATCCTTCAAGGTCCAGGCAAGATCCAGCAGATCTCAAAATCCTCTGGTAACTGGTAACTTGGAGTTTATACTTGGGCCGAGCCAAAAGGCCTACACTGTTTCCTGGAATATAGAGGGAGAAAATACGCAGGAATTTGACATTTGGTCACTCATTATATGTTGGTGAAGTTATCATGTTCATCTATTGGTTACTGCAAAGTAGGATTGGATGGAAATTACATGATTGAGTGTTACGAGTATAAATTACTGTGGTGCACCAATCGTACCATCCCCCAAACTTCCCAACAAATTGATTCTGAATGAGTTTCGTTCGTTAATATTCAACATGAATATTCTGAGAGTTAGTTCTGTGGTAGAGTGAAGCAATGCTTTCACCATAGCCCACCACCAGACTGCCGCACCAGACTGTAGCAGCAGCTTCCTGCTGTGGGTGCAGTTCATTGAAGCCAATACAGTGAATAACCTGCAGTTAAACAAATTCATTTGACGTTCAATTTACTGATTACTCCACCACCCGCTCCGCCTTGGCACTTAGACTTCTCCTTTCAGCTAGCACGGAAATCAGTGTCATATTTGCAAAGAAGTCTCTTTATTTCATAAAAGCGTAGGTTTCCTGCTCTTTACTACCCCACACATTTTAAAAGATTAAAACTCATTCTGTTCTGAGCCCATGATAAACAAAATGACAATTGCTAGAGACCCTTTCTCAGATGCAGTTAAACACACAACAAAAGTTATATTTTGTGAATGGTCCATGCACAACAAAACCTTCTGCAGGGTATGATTTGGAGATGCCGGTGTTGGACTGGGGTGTACAAAGTTAAAAATCACACAACATCAGGTTATAGTCCAACAGTCCAACAATCACCTGATGAAGGAGCGTCGCTCCGAAAGCTAGTGTGCTTCCAATTAAACCTGTTGGACTATAACCTGGTATTGTGTGATTTTTAATTCTGTAGGGTATATCACTTGCGCCCATTTGCACTCTTCACTGTAGTCCTTCTACAGGAATGTGAACCCACTGTGTATGCGTTGATGGTTTTCAACAAATGAAAGGAGTCTTGGAACTAAAGCAGGATGGAAATATTTTATTTATCCTTTGGGAACGCGCATCTGGTAGAACTATCAATATTTCTGTTCTAAAGTACTAACCTGTGAACGATGATATGAATATTAGGCTCCACAACAAATAAAAGGAGCTGTTTCAGAATAATTCATCCATATCGTCCAGGCATTGTGAAGAACTTGTTCGCCAAATAGATACTTTTAACCAACCTGTTCAGATGAGTGATCATCTCTGAAGCAGATGGGGTTTGAACTGCAAGCTCAGAGGCAGGAACTTTACTACAAGAGTCCTTACTTACTTGTAAACTTTGTGAAGGATAGACACTTATGTCAAAGATAAAGTGCAGCCAAATTTTATAGATATTCTTAGTCAATCTGTTCAGATGTATTATGATACATATCTGGGGCAGGTGGGACTAGAATTTAGACCCTCTGGTCCAAATTATAGCATAGCACACAGTGTAGACAGTAGTATCTTTTCATTTCTCTCTGTTGGATAACAGTTAATACACAAGAGTACCATTCTCTAGAACATTGGAAAGGCAGAAACGTGTAAGAGCTGTATATACACAGCAATGGTGGCACATAACTGATCTTAGCTTCGGAGAGGACGCAACGATAAGTGGAGCAGAGAGGAATAGGTTGGTGTCAATGAATACATAACTCAGTCAATCAGATTCCCAGCCTGCTTGGCTCTTGGCCAATGCAATTTGGTATTTTTACCACTGGAAAGCTGCTTAATAGCTAAGTTGACAGATGCACATATTCAGGAGTATCCTTTATCTATAAAAGGGGAAATAACATTATTGGTTGACCTTTTCAGTTTATAGGAGAAAGTGAGGACTGCAGATGCTGGAGATCAGAGCTGAAAAATGAGTCACTGGAAAAGCACAGCAGGTCAGGTAGCATCTGAGGAGCAGCAGAGTCGACATTTCAGGCATAAGCCGTTCATCAGGAAAGTGCGGGGGGGGCGGGGGGGGACTTACAATACAACTTTCAGAAACAATAACAAATCTAGTATAGGCCATAGTAAGCTGCAAAGCTTCCTCCAGAATGCTGTAATCATTAAAATACATATTTATTGACACTTCCAGGGAGAAACTGATAACTCGACTATTGACCATCACTCAAATGCAACTTGAACTAAATTCAGATCAAGGTGATTTTTCTGATAATTTATGGCACTGGCTTACACCTGAGAGGGAAAGATTAACCCCCTCCACATACTCTAGGACATTCTGTGATCAAGCAGGAATTCAGTGTTTGATTTAAATAGTGCATTTAAATTCACATGCATGATAATGAGGCTTTTCTATTTTTGAATATTGTTGATAAGAAAATCACATTGCAGAAATACTAAGTGCAAAGGAAAGATGAAAACAAATTAGACAATCAAACAACTGTACAACTAAGGTGATAGAAATTATAAAGTTGACCTGTCTGTAAGAAAATTATTTCCTTGCTAATATCAGTTAGAATCTCAGATTGCTTCTGTCCAACATACCAATTTATTTAAACTGTCTGTGTATTCAGAATTGTTTTTTTTTTGTTTTTTTCCTGGATTGTGGACATCATTGGTCAGGCCAGTTTTTGTTGCCTATGTTGATGGGGAGAATAAGCAAATGTAATGTCTGAGAATGTCAAGGAGTGATAGTTAGATTCTTGTTGCTGAAGCTAGCCATTGTCTGGCACTTGTGTGGCATGAATACTAATAAAAGTACAAAAAATTGATCTATTAATTAACTGTGACTACCAAGTAATTTTATAAGTAAATCTATGTGGTACATTATTGATTGATTGAGTAAAATTGTATGCAGTTATCGTAAAATAAATTATAAAATCACCGTAAATAATTAAGAACTGCAAATAATTATTTAATAAATCACACAATTGTTTTGATTAATCAAAAATTAAATGCTTCACTCAGCGGGTTATAGTATAAGCTTGTAAATGATGATCTTTGTTTAATTTTGTCACTGTGACATGCCAGAAAACAGCTAATGATGAAAGTCAATTTTGAATGACAATTTTTATCAACACATTTATCAGGTTGTAAAGTATAAAGAGATTACGTCTTTTCAACATAATATGACAAAAAGTACCTGGCGGTTTAAGTAATACAAACTGAGAGGTTCAAAGTTAAGCAAATTGAGATGGGGTACTTGGTTGCCAGCTAAGATTAATGGTTGGCAGTGTACTTTCTGCCAATTTGGTTCACATTAGGAAACAGCATTTTTTTTTAAATGGCTGATCAAGTTAAAGCATTTTAGTGTTGAACACTGAGGCATTGTTTTACATTTTGCGCAATGTTAATTTCAAACCATTGTGGATCACACACACTGTAAATCAATAATACTCTAGGTTAGATTTGACTCTGCATGGGACTATAAAATAAAACCTGGCCAGACCTGCTGAGTGTGTGCCACCCAGAGGGAGGTGCACCTCTTCGGCTTGAACTCCTGCAGAGCTGAGGGTGACAGCTTCTGGGGGAACGCCAGCCGCTTCTGGGATGCCCTGAGAGGCAGTCTGTATGTGGTTCTTTCTCTGTCTAAGTACCTACTGGCATCACCCGGCCTCCCCGGGAGGATTTGATTCCCTACAGTGTGGAAACAGGCCCTTCGGCCTAATCAGTCCACACCGACCCTCTGAAGAGTAACCTACCCAGACCCATTTCCTCTGACTAATGCACTATGGGGCAATTTAGCATGGCCAATTCACCTAACCTGCACATCTTTGGACTGTGGGAGGAAACCCGTGCAGACATGGGGAGAATGTGCAATCTCCACACAGTCACCCGAGGCTGGAATCGAACCTGGGACCTTGGTGCTGTGAGGCAGCAGTGCTAACCACTGAGCCACCATGTCATCCTTCAGGAAGGGGCACCTGGATTTGGGATCGTGGTCCCTCATCTGCCTGTCGCCTTGTTGTTAGTGCTGACCACCGGTGACTGGAGTGATAGAATGCATGTGTGCGGGTGGACTGTGCAGACATCAAGACTGCTGGAGATCTGGCTGTCCGTGGCAGCCACCACCTTATCTACGGAGGCAACCAAATTCTTACAAGCTCGAGGCAGCATGATGTAAATGGTGTTGGTGTAGTTTTCCAAACTTTGTGTCAGTGTGCTCCATGCCTCTGGCAGGCCTGCCTCATGCTCCTGTGTCTGTGCATTTCAATGAAGTGTGTAGTGGCCGATAACATGGGGTCCGTTCCTGCCTGGGGCGGACTAAGTGCCTGGGCTCCGGCAGTTCTCTGAGTGCCAATGATGGGTATTTTTTTCTTGAACAGGGAGCAGAGATGTAGCAGTGAAGGGGGAGCACCTGACTTTAATCTAGATGAAATATCCATCCTGAGGAACCAGGAATAAGCTCGTGGCAGGGTGGGGGGTGAGTGTGATTTGCAGGAGGTTGCCTTGCCAGTGCAATGTCTCAAAGATCCAGAAATACTTCTTCTGAGGTGGAAAAGGAGATATCTTGCAGTGCTGGCCTCAGCTGATGATTCCACTGGTACCTGCGAGGGCCAGAAGAGAGAATGCATTGGAAACAAGGGGTAGAAGTTTGGTCGTATTAAAAATACATTCACTGTGACAATAAAAGCACAGCAACAGACATTCCTTCTTGCTTGCTTGCGATTCCTGATGAAGGGTTTATGCCTGACACACCTATTTTCCTGCTCCTCAGATGCTGCCTGACCTGCTGTGCTTTTCTAGCACCACACTCTCGACTCTGAACTCCAGCATCTGTAGTCCTCACTTTCTCCCAATGCTTCTTGCTTATCTGCCAGATCATGACTGTTCCGCATCATCACATGAGCAGTCTTGGTCCCAGCCTGCCAGCCAGCCCCATATGGGTTGTGGGGCCAAATGTCATGCAGCCATCCCTATGTCCTGGCTCTCTACTCATTATTGTAGGCTGCACCTCCTAGAATGAGACAGAATGAGGAACTTAGTGCAATGAAAGTTGGTAGCACAGTTGTTAGTGCTGGTATAGATGGGGAGGAGAAGGTGATGAGGTGCTGTGAGTGAGTGAGTAGGCAGCGCAGAGACCAAGAAAGGTCAGTTGTCTGGGATGATTGGAATGGCTGGGAGTGAGTGAGGGAAGATGATGATTGCAATGGTGAGAATGGTGGAGCATGAGCCTCGGTGGGAGGTAAGTGCAGTAGCACAGATAAAGTAAGTGTGAGGTATTAGAGAGAATCTGGTGAAACTTACCCTGGTGCAGTAGAGAAGGTCATTGGCCTTCTTGTGGTAAGGCTGCCTTTTCCTCTGGACTGTGGACACTTCACTGACCCAGATCCAAACCTGGACCAAGCTGCGCAGCTTGGTGTGGAGACCTCCTCTGCAGGTTGTAAGAAAGATGATGCCTCTCCTCCACAACACCCTATCCACCAGGACCACCAAATCTCTGTACACAAAGTGGGGCACTAAGGTTTCCTTGTCTGCCATTTCTGGGGCAAATCAAATGAACCCTGTCGGGCAGTTCAAGACAGCCAGCATTTGACTGAGTTTATATATAGGCACTTACTCAGCCGATGCCAGGGATCCCTGGATGTCTGGGCAGTAGTGAGATCTTCCACGTATGGCAACTGGGAGAATATGGTGAGTTCAGTACCATGGGAGTGTGATCCATTAGTAATGAGGAGAGTTTGAGAAGATAGTCTGAGAAAACCCATGAGGGCGGTATGGAGAGAATCCTTCCATGAAAATAACACTCAGCTGTTTTCTGGTAAAATTCAGCCTGATGACTTTTTAAGGAAGCCTTTGTTTATGATGCACATCATAATTGCCAATCAGATTCAATGTATAATAATGATAGTAAATCATAGGGATTTGAATATTGGTCTGCAACAAAATAGAAAAATAGCTTCCTTCAATGTGTTGCCTGGATGATAAATTATAATTGTCACCCTGAAATGACTCATCTAATTAACTGAATATACTTCTCATAAGAATAACAAAAACAAAACAGCTCCTTAAAACGTCAGACAGTATAACAGCTTAGTACCATAATCAATAAATCTCTTTGTTTTGATTTGAGGGGAGGTGGTGGTATAATGGTAATGTCACTAGTGACCCAAAATAAATGCTCTTGGAATGCAATGGTAACTGATGGAATTTGAATTCAATTAATAAATCTGGATTGTAAAGCCAGTATCAGTAATGGTGACCTTGACAGTTATCAATAACTGTCATTAAAAACTTACTAGTTTACTAATATCATTTATGGTTAATAAGTCTGGCATCCTTACCTGGTCAACATTTGATTCCAGACTGACTGAAATGTCATTGATATTTAACTGCTGACTGAAATCATTGGGCAACCTGTTCGTTTTAAAGGGGAAATGAGGAGCTGGTGGCACAGTGATAAGGTCAGTAGGTTGGTATCCCAGAATACAAGTGTAAGGTCATGGGTTTAATTCCAGCATGGCAGATGGCGAAATTTCAATTCAATAAAAACTGAACAACAGATTTTGGCTTTTCCATTGACACCCCCCACCCATAGGAGAACAAAAAATGAAATGCGGTGTATCATGAAATATTTAATATTTCAACATACACTGAAAATCCAGACAGTGATATTGAAAATGTCAAGAACAATACTGTTAACGTTGTTTTTGACACTGATGGTGAAAATATTCAGATGCATTAGCAAACATTGAGGGAAATAGGTGTAGATGAAACTTTTTATCCTGAGGATTCATGAGAGCAACACTCAGGATGAAGGGAATGATTAGTAGAAATCAGACAGAAAAATTATAAATATGATTAAAATAGCATCAAGCAAAGTAAATGCAAGTGAATTAATGATAGTAATGTATTAATGTAAATTAATTCTAAAACAAATATTTTTGTCAAATAATGGTTTTGAAAATAATTGTGTATATATTTAGATATTTTTGGTTCTTTTTGCAGGAGCTAAAATTGTTTAATAAAATAATTGTGTGAAAGAAGATTTTAAGTGAATTTCTGAATGGTATTTGTTGGATGTAAAAAACAATTTGAAATAAATTTTGTCATTTGACTTTCAGCTTTAATACCTATCTTATTTAGACTGTTGTAGAGAGGGTGAATATTGCAGGTTATTACTTCACAAAAGAAAATACTTCACCTTATTTTAAATTTTTTTAGACTTTTATCCCTTTGTTTCTTGAACTTGTGATGAATAGCCTTTCTTTTCTACAAGTTGGACTAACAAGGAAGAACATAAACATTAGTGCTAAAAATCATCTGAAAATATACAGAGATGAAAGGCTTGTCTTATGAGGTAAGATTGAGCAGTTTAGGTCGATACTTGCTTGAGTTTAGAAGGATGGGGAGAGATCCGGTTGTGGCATATAAGATGAAAAAGGGGATTAACAAAGTTGATGTGGAAAGGGTTTTTCCCTTTGTGGGGTTATCTAGAATGAGACGTCACAGTTTTATTTAAAACAGAGATGAGAAGAAATTACTTCTTTCAAAGGGTCTTGAATCTGTGGAATTTATTACTCCAGTGTACAGTGGACACTGGGACACTGAATAAATTTAGGGAGGAGATAGACAGATTTTTAATTAGTCACAGTTTAGAGGGTCTTTGGGAGGGAAGGAAGTGGAGTATAAATGGTGGAGCAGGCTCAAGAGACTGAACTGCTTACTCCTACTACCCCGATAATTTTCAACCAGAGTGTGAAACTGTGAAAAACGTTTACTCCTATTCAGATACCCAAAATAATATTGAATTTCAGAGCAGTGCATAAATATCATAAACATAGTTGTTTGAATTCAGGGGGCAAGTGTGTTGAGTAATACACCAATGCCACTGGTGAGATTATTCACCTCAATCACTCACCAGTCAGCTTATTAAAAGCTGGCAAGCTGACCGAGGACAAGTATTTTACCCTATCACAGGTCTTGATATTTACAACCCCAGTCACACCAGAAGCTGCCAGCCAATCAAAGGCCTCCAACCTCTGGGTTCTAAAGTCTACCGGTCGAAGTATACCCATTGGAAGATTCAGCAGTGAAAAGGTAGGATTTTGTTTTTTCTTGTAGAATGGGGGTCATGGGTCATAAGAAGAGTGGGACCAGTGTTGGCAAAGCAAAGGCAGGGGAATGTTTTCAGCCACTGAACCACTCCCACCTCACCTTGCTCATCTGTGCCTTTAATTGTCACCAAATTGGAAAAGTAGCAACCTGCAACCACAGGTAGTAGGGGAGGTGGTGAGTTGAGGCCCTTCACTAGCCGTTAATTGACCACGTAAAATCTTTAATTACTGGAAATTAAGAAAGTCTCCAATGGATCTTCTTGCCCAGCACTTAATTGTTGAGGTCATAGAATCACACAGCACAGCAACAGACTCTTTGGTCCAACTCCCAAGTTTCCCAAGCTAAATCAGTCCCACTTGCCTGCGTTTGACCCATATCCCTCTAAACCTTTCCTATTCACGTGCCTGTACAAATGTATTTTAAATGTTGTAACTGTACCTACATCTAATACTTCATGTGGCAGTTCATTCCACATAAGAACCACCCTCAGTGTGAAAAAGTGGAGAGAAGAGGGTAGTTTCTGTTCAGGGCTAATTTGTTCAATTATTTTTTTCTTTTGCCACCTTTCCTGCCAACTCAAAATTGTGCTCTTTTAAGAAAAGAACAGGCGAATGAGACTAATTGGATTGTTCCACCAACGAGTCAGCAGATGCATGTGGGGCCGAATGGTCTCCATTTGTGCTGTTTCATTCTATGAATTTATGATTTCAATTGTTAAAGTCCAAATGACAACTGTTTACTCAGGGAGCCAATAGACTGAATAAACTTGCTTAAATCACATGATAAACATTGTAAAATATTTTTATGGGCTCATAGAATTTGTCAATTAGATTGTCACAAGGTCCTGCAGGAATTAAAGCAAAATATATTTCTTTCTTCACTAGCTCCAGTGAGTCTTATACAAAATTATACAATTATTTACCAGCCAGACTGCACACATAGGAAAGATTGATGTGCAAACACTGTCCATTGTAGCACCTACATATATTGTGACTTATTAAATTTACAAGGCTTAATATGCTTGACTGCAGCTTCTACCTGAAACCTGCGTGTCAAAAGAAGTGCTAAATATATTTCATGACAATAACTGGCTTCTAAGTACTTTCATTCACTGGGAACATTATTAAAACTTAATCTTTTGTGAAGAAATAAACCTTTCAACCCATTTGTTTGTAATAGACTAAATGCAAATTCTGCTGATGAGAAAATAGTTATTCATGACAGCAGTGGGTGTCTGCTCTGCTCTAAGACCCTTATGTGAAATTGGTTCTAACCAATTTTCTTATGCAATAGAATCATAGAATGCTTGCAGCACAGAAAGAGACCATTCAGTCCATGGCATCTGTGCCAGCTTTGTTTTGGAGCCATTTAATCAATTTCATTTCTCTTGTTTCCTTTATTAGGATATTTCTGTTTGTTTCATGTGGTTCACAGGCAGGAATTCTATTCATAGATTTGTATTCATGACTATTTTGTATTAAAACTTGCAAATAGAAGCAATTATATTTCTTAATGCATCACCAGGATTGATAAAAAATATTTCTCATCTTCTAGGATAAGTGGCAACAGCAATTTTGAATGAGGATGTTGTAATATCTTTATTATGGATATAATAATAGAAAATAATTCATGCACTCCCTTTAAACTGAAATGAATGCTGAACTGTATTCATGATCAAAGGTGCTTATAATTTGAACCAGTTTTGGTTTTTCTGCCAGTAAAACTCAAGTCAACACACCTGCAAAGTAAGATTCATTGTCCTTTTCATACATGCACAATCCTATTTTCTGGAATCTTACTTTTCAGCTATTAATGTGCCTTGCAGAAATGGCATCCTTCTATGGCTAAAGCTACTATAATTAGGGCATAAAACATACAGTTAAATAACAAACTAAAAAAATAAGTTTTATTTTTAAGCATTATTGTAGGGGCAAATATCTATAATGCACAGAAGAAATAAGTAAGAAAGAGACCAGGAACACATTTATGTAACACATTTATATAACATTTCTTTGTTCACTCATTTGCCAGAAGCATTAATCCATTTAAAATTAATGATGTTAATTCCTGCACTAAAATAAATTATTATTAATATAAGCAACAAAGATGGCCTGAGTTCAAATGATGGTTAAAGCAATATAATCTCATGAAAAAAGATTGAGAAACTTTTTTTTGTTTCAGGAGAGGGGACAGTGCAGAGGAGTCTTGTGTCATGTGCCATTATGTGGTTAGACCAAATTATGCCACTTTGTCAAATATTTCAAACCAACTCCTACCAATCCCTTTCATGATGCTTACATAAAGGTGATTATAAGAGGATTACTTTTATCCAGCACTAAAGACTTAGCCCAATAGATATTTGATTTTTCCATCTATAGAGACCAGAAATCAAGCACCAATTCAACACATATGTTAAGGCATTTACTATGAAAAGGAAATACAGGACTGCTTCCTTTCTGAAGTAACATTGATTGGAGTTGCGAAGGCCTGAAGGGTAGCTGACAAAATCTTCAACTCATTACACATTATTCTGTGTTAATATTTGAAAAAATGTCCTACGTTCACAATAATTTTCTTCATTTAATCTGGCTGTTGTTCAAATGTTGCCCATGTCAGAAAAGTTAATCTGATCTGTTTTGCTAAACGAATAACAAACACTTTAAACTGCACATTTTACTGTCAATAAGTATATAATTCTATTCAGTGATTCTTACTTAACATAGTAAGGAATAGAGACAAGATTTTCCACTTGTTAGGCATGAATGGCAACAGTGTGTAAAATCAGCAATGGAAACTAATCTAGGTTTCATGAACTGTTTATTTTTTTAAATGAAGTGGACGGCTGGAACTGAGTCAAGTTTTCACTTAGCTTAGGAGGGAATAGTTCAGATTTGATTCCACTTCAATAAGAGACTGTTCACTTTCCTTTAAACACATGAAGGCTAGGAACTCCGTGAGCCCAGAGAGTTTCTTTCCAGCCTGAAAGCAGTGCAAAAATACATAGTATCCAAGCGTCAGCTGTTGTTTCCTGGGAATAGAATAGACTTTTTTTTAACCCAAGCTTGAAGCAAGAAAGCCTTGTCTTAATGATTTACTGCACCAGCAAGCAAGTCTGTACGAAACCGTATCCCTTTCAGTACGGTGTTCATAGTTGTGTAGAATGCTTTGCCACAGGGAGTAGCTAAGTCAGAGAGCACTGCATCTTTTACAACAAGAGTTGATAAACTTTTGAAGCAGATTATAACAGGTTCTAGGAGCAGTGTGTGGAATTGTTGTCAGGCTGGAGGTGATGGCAGAGAAAGACCAAGAGAATAATTTTGGATTGTTTTTGTAAAGAGGTATCACAGACTCAGTAAGGAGGGTTTTTATCTACGCACTCTGATTGTCAGAAAGTAATGGGGAACCCACAATTTGGGATATGCTGCATTTTGCTCCGTATATGTCAAGGACATCACCAGCAGGTCTCTTTGGAGTCAGCCTGTTTGCCAATTATCAAATGTCTTGAGATGCGGAAGTCTGACAAAAGTCTAAATGACAATGAGGCTCACTTCCTTACATTCATAATTAAAATGATGCATTTGCTTAGTAATAGTCTCTGTCAATCTAGTGGACAGCAAAGAGGGTTATCTCAGATTACAACAGGATCTGGACCAGATGGGGCAATGGGCTGAGAAGTGGCAGATGGAGTTTAATTCAGAAAAATGTGAGGTGCTGCATTTTGTGAAAGCAAATCTTAGCAGGACTTATACACTTAATGGTAAGGTCCTAGGGAGTGTTGCTGAACAAAGAGACCTTGAAGTGCAGGTTCATAACTCCTTGAAAGTGGAGTCGCAGGTAGATAGGATGGTGAAGAAGGCGTTTGGTATGCTTTATGAGGGGCATGGATAGTATAAATAGACAAAGTCTTTTCCCTGGGGTTGGGGAGTCCAGAACTAGAGGGCATAGGTTTAGGGTGAAAGGGGAAAGATATAAAAGAGACCTACAGGGCAACTTTTTCACGCAGAAGGTGGTACATGTATGGAATGAGCTGCCAGAGGATGTGGTGGAGGCTGGTACAATTGCAACATTTAAGAGGCATTTGGATGGGTATATGAATAGGAAGCGTTTGGAGGAACTAGATTAGGTTGGGATATCTGGCTGGGTGCTGGCGGGTTGGACCAAAGGGTCTGTTTTCATGCTGTACGTTTCTATGACTCTATGACTGTATGATAAATGATGACCTTTTGTCAACATTACTGCTGTCCCTACCCAGTGTGGTATTTGAAAGTTTTCTTGCATTTTAAATCTAGTCAAAATGAACTCCACTTGCTATCAAAATCAACTCCACTTACTATCATAATGATTCCTGGCAGAAAACATTTATATCTGTAACCAATGTTGTCACTTGGCTACACCGAATTTTTTGATGCTCTCATAGTGCATCTTGAAAACTGAATAATAAATTAACAATGGTTTTGTGAGCTATGTGCAAAGTATGAGGTCTAAAGAATCTCAATTTTAGGTTGGCTCATGATAGTTTATACATTTAAAAATGTAAATGTGAAATCATCAGAATGGTGGCACGGTGGTACAGTGGTTAGCACTGCTGCCTCACAGCGCTAGAGACCTGGGTTCAATACCTGCCTCAGGCGACTCTCTGTGTGGCGTTTGCACATTCTCCCCGTGTCTGCATGGGCTTCCTCCGGATGCTCTGCTTTCCTCCCACAATCCAAAAATGGGGAGGTTAGGTGAATTAGCCATACTAAATTGCCCCTAGTGTTAGGTGGATGGGTAAATGTAGGGCAATGGGTCTGGGTGGGTTGCGCTTCGGCGGGTCAGTGTGGACTTGTTGGGCCGAAGGGCCTGTTTCCACACTGTAAGTAATCTAATCTATAAGTAATTTAAATCTAATCATATCCTACTTTCAAAAGAATATGTGGAAAATTAAGGTGCCTGTTTAGTGGAGTGATCATATGTCAAAGGTGAGGGAAAGGGTGTGGGCAGTGAGGAAGGGGTTTATCTCAGGTCATTATCTCTTTAATGATGAAGAGACTTAAACAGTTAAAATGATGTTTGTCTCTTTAAAAGGGATTCTACTCACATTAAAGAAGCAGATAAAAACTTTCATGGTTAGCATTTCTATTGCAAAGTTAACTATTGATTGTATGTAAAGAATTGTGCAAGTGGGTGGTTTAAGTGTATATAAGAGTCTTATTTCAGAAGACGGCTTACAGTTGACTTGCAGAAGACATAGTCAGGCCATCAGCACAAGAAAGGAGAATGTTAGAATAAAGGTTATCGATAATAACCATTAACCATTAGAGTCATAGAGATGTAAGTTTCACAACATCCTTCCAAGAGGAACGAGACCAGAATTGCACGCAATATTCCAAAAGTGGCCTATCTAACGTCCTACAGCTACAACATGACCTCCCAATTCCTATACTCAATGCTCTAACCAATAAAGCATACCAAACCCCATCTTCACTATCCTATCTACCTGTGACTCTACTTTCAAGGACCTGTGAACTTGCACTCCAAGGTTTCTCAGCCCATTAGCCCATCTGATCAAGATTCTGTTGTAATCTGAGGTAACCTTCTTCATTGTCTACTACACCTCCAATTTTGGTGTCTGCAAACTTACAAACTATACCTCCTATGTTCATATCCAAATCATTTATATAAATGACAAAGAATAGTGGACCTAGAATCGATCCTTATGGCATTCCATTGGTCATAGGCCACCAGTTTGAAAAACAACCCTCCACCACCACCCTCTGTCTTCCTTCTTCAAGTCAATTCTGTATCCAAATGGATAGTTCTCCCTGTATTCCATGAGATCTAACCTTGCTAACCAACCTCCCATGGGGGATCTTGTCGAATGCCTTACTGAAGTCCATATAGATCATGTCCATTGCTCTGCCCGCATCAATCCTCTTCATTACTTTTTCAAAAAACTCAATCAAGTTCATGAGCATGATTTCCCATGCACAAAGCCATGTTGACTATCCCTAATTAGTCCTAGCCTTTCCATATACGTGTAAATCCTGTCCCTCAGGATTTCCTCCAATTTGCCCACCATTCAGGCTCACCAATCTATTGTTCCTAGGCTTTTAAATTTGCCAAATGGGGCAGTTTCAGAGAACGATTAACAGTTGCTGTTGGTATTTCTTCAATAACTTTAACATGGAAGTTGCACATCTGTGCTAATTGAATGTAGACTCAGAATACAATTATCTAATATAATGTGTAAAATGAAAGCCATGTAGACCCACTGTGCAGGAATTAGTCTGCATGGAATTTTACTTAAACATGGTCACATGATGTGTGATTCATTCTTGGATTGGGTAACCTGACTGCTGGGTAACTCAAGTGTTCATAATTAGTCTTAACATCATTTTACACATTGCATTCATCTATTTTTCCAACTGCATACATACTATTAGCTGACCAAGCTGGTAACAGCAATACTATGTCCTGGTTTCATTTTATTCAGCCTCGAGGCAAACATATAATTATTGGGTCTTTTGAAAATCATTTTTGGGATTAGGGCATGCTGGCAGAGCCACACCATTGCTTATCCATAGCTGTACTGATGGGCTGTTCATTTGAATGTCTGTAGTTCTTGTGGTCACACCACTCCCACAGGCAAATATCAAGCTGCTGTGATCCTGTGGCATTGATCCTCTGTCAATGAAAGAAGAATTATGCCAATCTATGTTCGTCTGGAATTTGACATGGAGAAGACTTTCAAGCATTTAGGACATAATTATTTTCAAACAGAACAAGCAATTCCAGCCAGATTTCATTATGGCTAAGCTTTAACTACAACCCCACTGTGCAACTTCACATACATACCTACTCAACTTTGCGAAGAAACAGCTGTTAACTGCAGCAATACACTCACTCTGCAGAGGTTCCTGAATGACTGAGATGCGTTTTGTGTAATCCATAAGAAAAAGAAACCTAAATTAATATTTTTATACTGCTCTCTGTACTTCTGAGTCTGGCACTGGCTGCCCTTTCCTTCAATAGATATTTTCTGAATGTTTTCTCAAATTTTCACCTTTCTATTAATATACAAATCATAATATTAAGGCATACACAGGATGCTGATTGCAATTTTGGACAACTTTACAAGAAGGCAATCCAGAAAGCTAAGTTTAAAATTATTTTCTGTGTTATTTCATGTGGCAGTGGCTTACAATTGGTGAGCTGCATTCACGTTCTCACAATTTACCAGCTAAAACATACTCTTAAAATGGACTTGGCCTTATGCTTCAGTATTTGGCGATATCATAGTTAAATTCTACCTTGGATGTTGGGTATAATTAATCTAAGCTCCTTATTACCTTGAATAAGCACAATTTTATTGGCTCTTGAAAGCATCACAGAGACACAATTGTTTATTTGGCAAGTGTCAGGCTGTACCTAGCTTGCCCAGACCTGAACATTCCACAGTGTCTATACTCCATTAGTTGCTTGAAGGTCTTTAGTACTTTTGCCATATGGCATAGCTTGCAGCTGGTTCTTAGACCATGGCATATCAGATTTCAACTGCACTATCTTGGTATATACATGTACTCAGGGTTTGTGCCTGGAAATTGTGCTTTACTTTCCTATCTCAGGTTTGAGGCCAACTATAAAGGGTCCTTTTCAGTACTGGTCAATCGCCCTGCTTGTATGCTTCATGGCTCTTTTCAAGCAGAGTGTTGGCATTGAGGTGATTAATGTATTTCCTGACAGTTGAAGCAACAATGTGGTAAAATCCATTCACCTGACATGAGACATAAAAAGGTTAAACAGAATGTAAATCTGGATCGAAACTTCACTGTGAGGTTAAAAATGACAAGTCTGGGCATAAAGTGAATGAATAATATTCCAATCATTCCAATTCTCCACTGGTAAATCTTACCTGCCCCACCACAGCTATAGCTTTTCCTTTCCAAACATGTCCACTTAAAAACTTAATTTAAAAGAATTTAGAAAAAAAATCCAGAAAATCTCAGATTTCTTTTGAAGTTCATTTTGATCCAAGTTGCCTTTTGATACTCAACTTGCAACAATATTCCTTTCTTTCTCTGCAATTAAAAGGAGCTCTGTTATCATGACTTTCCTACAAAGAACAGCAGTGACCAATAGTAAACTTGCTAGACTGGCTCTGCATTTATTAAAGTGTTAGAGCTATAACTTTGTATACTAATTTTGAAAAGTTTAAAGTCAAATAGTGCAAATATTTCAATTGTTGAATATGGAAGATTTTGACAGTTCCCATCAATGTTATTCCATGTCAGTGGATGCATTGGAGCAGGCAGAATAACTCTCTAGTCTCATCCTGACAATGGGGCTATCACAAAGCGTTCTATCTGGCTGTCAAAAATTGCCGAGACTAACCACTGGAGATATTTGTATTTCATATTCAAAAAAGGTTTAGGGATCTAAGCTAAGTTACACAATATTCAACTGACCAGTGTGTCCTCATAACTGCGAGAGCTGAGGAAACAGTGAAATAGGACATACAATGTGAAGTTAAAGAAACCCAGGCTGATCTTTTACCATTCTGCCTTTGCAGTCTGCTCTCTGACTGATATAAGGTTCAATGTTGAGTCTTATCTTTCATCAGAGGCTTCCTGCTGGTTCATGATGATTTCAGGATAGACCCAAGTTGCATCTCAATCACTCTGCAAATATATTGTTGACTTTTCTACTTGAAAGATAGTAGTTTTTGTGAAAAGAGATAACATATTGACTAGTCTTAGCATACTAGGAGAAAGTGAGGACTGCAGATGCTGGAGATCAGAGCTGAAAATGTGTTGCTGGAAAACGCAGCAGGTCAGGCAGCATCCAAGGAGCTTACACCAAGTCTTAGCATACACCAAGTATGTTGTGATTTGGAGATGCCGGTGTTGGACTGGGGTGTACAAAGTTAAAAATCACACAACACCAGGTTATAGTCCAACAGGTTTAATTGGAAGCACACTAGCTTTCGGAGCGACATTCCTTCATCAGGTGATAATGGAGGGCTCAATCCTAACACAGAATTTATAGCAAAAATTTACAGTGTGATGTAACTGAAATTTTACATTGAAAAATTGATTGTCTGTTAAGCCTTTCATCTGTTAGAATACAATAATAGTTTCACTTCTTTCATGTGTAAATCACAAAACCTTTTTTTTAAAAAGTTGCATTCTCGGGTTAGCTGTTAACAATGGTGATAGCTAGACAATATGTTGAAGGTTTTAGCCCCCTATGTTCTCTGTCTATGCCATGATGTTTATACCAAGTATGTTAATACTGCAATTGGCTACAGTTGCAATTCCCTAACATTACCATTTCCATCATTTTAATGAGCAGAAGTGTGAATTTCAACTTAAGTATCATGATACCTTACATTTCGTTTTATTTTGATTCAAACTGATCAAGTTGTGCAAGATTCCTGAACTATATTTTTTGAATTAAAGTTTCTATTTTTCAGCATTTTACTCCTCCCCTGTAAGAGATCAGCTTCAAAAATTTGCACTCTCGTGCTACAGGTTAGGATGAGTGACATTTCATTGAAAGCCTTATAGCATCATTAGCAACTTCACGGCAATGGTGAATATTTAGAACTGGACAATCAGCACTACTTCTTACTGGAGAACACTGAGCAACAAAATCTCAAAAATATTGGCAACTTAGCACAAAATGGGTGACACGGTGGCTCAGTGGTTAGCACTGCTACTGCACAGCACTAGGGATCCAATTTGATTCCAGCCTCAAGTAACTCTCTGTGTGGAGTTTGCACATTCTACCCATTTCCGCTGGGTGCTCCCGTTTCCTCCCATAATCCAAAACTGTGCAGGCTAGGTGGATTAACCATGATAATGGGGAGATTACAGGGATAGGTTGGGAGAGTGTTCTTTGGAGGTTCGGTATAGACTCATTGGGCTGAACAGTCTCTTCCTGCACTGTAGGGATTTTATGATTCTAATTCCTGACAAAAAAAATGGTTTAGAAGGGGCTGACTACTGCCTGAGAACTGTAAAAGAATAGTACAAAAGCATTAATGTACAACTAAACACAAAGATATGAAACATCCAGAGCAATAATGCTGCAGCTGAAAAGTTATTAAGAGTATTGTCAGCTGGTTTATCGAATCAAACTAGTCTGTAGGAATGAGAGAATGCAGTTTATATCTGATTAATCCGTGAAGCTGGTTTACAAGTAACTTTGTAAGCAGCTATATGGACAAAGAAAAGTTGTTTTGTCAATACTGGAAACCCACAGCACATCCTGTGCCCTGCCTTGTCCACTGTAGATTAAACATAACTGTTTCCTAATGCTTGGATGAAGCTTCGGGTTGTTTGGGTCATTGCTCGTGTTGTGCTGTTTGGGCCAAGTTGCTGTTTTATTTGTTGCTTTTTCTACCCACACAAGTTTCTAAAATAACATTTCAAACTGGAGTATTTAAAAGCCATTGATAAATACTTTCTGCAAAACCGTAGCCATACAATATGCTTTCATGAAAGGAAATATGACATGAAGAAAGTTGTATCTTTAATTATTATGACCATGAATTTTTATTTGATGGGAATGAGAGTGAGATGAGTCAAGAATTCACTGAACCATGCAGCACATCAGTAACTACATCAATAGCTCCTTATTATGTTTTGCAGTGCATTAAAGCTCTCTTTAAATTGTAAAGAAGTTTAATTATTTAGTCATTACATTAGAATCTCTATGGAAATCAGAAATAGTGAAATCAAGTCATCTGGGCAGAAATATGTCCCTGAGGAGTCAGGAATAAATGCATCATTCAGAAAATCATAACATCAAACTGAGTTTTCAAACATAAACAAAAATCAGGAAAGCTCAAAGCTAAAATAGTTGCCATAGTAAATTGCCACTTAATATTTGTTAAATTCATTGATTTGTCATTTTACTGAAAGCAGGAAGATAGCTTTGAAGTGTTATTCTTACTTTTGCTTATACACAAGTGCTTGAAAGCTACAGAGACTAGTGGTAGTGAAAGTAAAAAGATGGAATAATAATGGTCAGTGCAACCAACCTGTCCCAGAAAAGAGCTATGGTAAATCGAGGACAGAGGGTCATTGGCATTTAGAACATTAGTTTGTAAATTCAATATTTGCAGTTTTTGGTCAACCTTGGCTGGAAAGTTTCAAAAATATTCAATCAGTCTCCAGAACTATGGGCTGCTCAGTTTGCTTAATGTGTTACAGCTTCCATAAATGAGAGGTTCCACTGGGTTGCTGAGGTATGGCAACTCTCCGAACAAACACCATTCAATTGGTACTAGAATCTGCCAGAGTCTTGGTGCTTACACTTCACTGACACTAAAGGCTGTAAATGCATTATTTTTCAGGAATATTAAAGATGGGTTGATGACAAATGGTAGCCAGACGTGGCCATCTAAGCCCAGCACCTGGCTTCTTCAGAACTGTGTTACAGATTACAGACAAAACAAAACTATCTAAATTTCGGATCTTATAAGGGGTGACATTTAACAGAAATATAATGAAATTTAAAGAAATTACTCCCCTGCTGATTTTTAACTTTATGACCAAAAATGAAATTTCAAACAATAATATTTTGCCTTGCATATATTGCAACATCATTGCATCAGCAGCAGAAGAGTCCACACATGCTCTGATTGAGTTTATAAACTGTGCAAATGAACCTAATCTGAAGTGAGCTCACAAGTGATATACATTGAATTCAAAGCATGAAATGTGGATTATAACCCCTGAAACCCCTGAGTTACAGGTACTGGAAACTTTTAATCAAGAGTTTTCTAAATGATCTGAATTGTGATATTACTAGACACTGAATGAGTAGTGGTGGTAATGAGGTCAGCCAGATAGACCTCATGGAATATGACTGAATTGCTGTGCTCTTCCAGCACCACTGATCCAGAATCTGGTTTCCAGCATCTGCAGTCATTGTTTTTACCTCATGGAATATGAGTTCTTTGATTGGGGGTGTTAATCTGGTCTAATCTTGGAACTCTGGCTGTCTGATATAAAGAGGAGTGTCAGAGGTTTTGTTCACTCTGAGAGCTGGCTCTGAGAAAGCCGGACCAGTGTCAAGTACTTTGCACGTGTAAATAAAGGATGACTTGGTGGTGGGATACCGGCCTCTGTGGAGTTATTGCAGAAAGCATAACTATTGCAGTGGAATCACATTTGGATGGTTTGGCTGTGAATGACAGCTTGTGCTACACCACACATTGAAGCTTATTGATGGTCTCAAAGTCATCCAATCTGCAGAACTCATTCTCAAAACAGATGTTAAAAAAATCTGTTAAACATTCTTGAAAAAGGTTTCCAGTATATAGTAACAGAATTCTGCTACTAAGATTGATCTATGTACTTAGCCTCTTCAAGTTGTATTTTTGTTCATTCAAAAATGTATAAGAGCCAAGAAAGTGGTTTTAACTTGGCTTGGTTTCTACCAGGTTTTGTTCAATTGACTTGAGTTCAAATTTGCTAATGTTGGTTAACAGAAAGGTAAATGGAGCCTCCTCCTGGACAGAGAAAGACTTCTAGCAAATAGAAGTGATCAAATCATGACATTAAACTGTTAAATTAGATTACGATAGATTAGATTACTTACAGTGTGGAAACAGGCCCTTCGGCCCAACAAGTCCACACCGACCCGCCGAAGCGCAACCCACCCAGACCCATTCCCCTACATTTACCCCTTCACCTAACACTACAGGCAATTTAGCACAGTGGTAGTGTCTCTACCTCTAGAGCAGGAGGTGTTGGTTCAAGTCCCATCCTTGTTACAGAGGTGTGTGATATCATCCCTGTACAGATTGATTAGAAAATAAGAAACAGTTGGTTAGAGGGCTCTTCAGACACAGTGGTAGTATTTCCAGCTCTTGAGCTAAAAGACCTGGGTTCAAGTTCTACCTGCTCTGGAGGTATGATATGACATGTTCATTCAAATAAATGTAAAGTTGCTGTTTACTCACAACTTATATTTATATGAAATTAAACTAAGAATGTCATTACAGCAGATATGGAAAAACTGTAGTTTCTATATCCCACCATACTGATCTTTTAATTAACATTTGGTATCAACTACACAGTGTTACAAACACAGTAATAATCACTTACAATGCATCTCCCTCTCTCTTACCATTCCGTTATTGATGGTCATGTCATCAGTTATCGAGACCTCAGCTCTGCAATTCTTTATATAAACTCTTCTGTCACCCTCTTTCTCCTTAAGATCTTCCTTCAACCCAAATTTTGACCACATGTTTGCTCACCTTTCCTAATACTACCTTTGTTTGTTGAACATCTAATTCTCGACTACACCTCTGTGAACCATTTTGCCTTTATTCTACACTAAAAGTCTCATGGAAGTCCAAGTTGCTGCTGAAGTATAATTTTAAAGGGACGTTGTCTTCACGAACATGCTCAGGAAATGTTTTCTTTACTTTTGTTGATAAACAATTGAAGATAAAATTTGGGGTTGATATGAGCAAACAGGAAGTTCTAAGCTTCTATCGTGCCTTTCATAACTTTGGGTCTGTTCCTCCTCAAATAGTGCCATGGAATCTATTACTTCAATTTGAAAGTCAAGCCTCAGTCTAACATCTTGAAGGCAGCATATGCTATTGCATAGCATGCCCTCACTGCCCCAGAGTATTAGTCTAGACAAGGTGTTCACGTCTCTGGCATGAGGCAGAACCCACAACCTTCTGACTCAGAATAGAACAATGCTGAGCCAAAACTGACACCTTATCAATTGCTTAAATACTTCATTGAGTTTTTACTGCACAGCAAATAGTTTGTTCAGATATCCCTCCATTTTTCCATGAACATTTATAAGTTTTATAAAGTAAGTCATTTTAAATGGTCTTCAAAGAAATTATTTAAGTTGCTTGGAGCATAAGATAATCATAACCTTTACTGCAAGCATCAGGAATATTCAGTCCTGTTAAAAACCCTCTGCAATGAAACATTACATTAAATATATTGCAGATGAAACAAACACGGAAGATCTCATAAACATGGCAGTGGTTTAGTCTGTAATTATCTCCCAAAATATACGTCTGGTATTTTACTGTATGTGCTTGCTGGCACCAGTTTAAATTACGATTTAATTAAAACGTAACATCAGTTATCTTTGTTGGCTGCACAGACTACCTAATTCCTCCAGATCAAAGGCACTCCCCACCCTATACAAGATGATCAGAGTACACAGGCTAAAAAGGGATGAAACACTATGGAAATCCCCATAATTCAATTTCAATATTACATGTTTTAAACCGCAGGTCAGGGTTTTAAACAGCCAAACTATCGAAATTCTTCTCAGCCCTATACAATGGACTGTGTTACACAACCTCTGAGTTATTGGATTATCTTATTTCTAATTGGATAGTGACTTTTCTTGATTCATTCCTGTATTAAAGAGCTTCAACTTGAGTGTAAAGAAATCTTTACAAAATAGTTAAGACTAAAATTAAATGAGGAAGTTAAGCAGCAGATCTTCATGCTTATCAGTTTATTCACACTGCAGGAAAACGTAATGGTGAAATATATATAAATATATTATCTGAATATTTGTTTTTGACCATTAAAGTAAATTTAGTCTTGATATTATATGAGGTTATTAAGATAACATAAATTCGGATCTTGCTTTCACTGAGCTTTATACAGTGGCATGAATGAACTTCAGATTAATATTTCATCTGTGTGATGGTTATTTAATTTCATAGTAAGTTTCAAATGATTGAACTAATTTAAATCTTCTTTGATGTGTAACTTGCATCATGACTGGCCTGCCTTAGATTTAGTGGAACTTTACCAACAAAACGTTTATATGTGAATTATGTGACATGTTTGAATAGTGGCCCCTACTGCTTAATTTTGGAACTCCAATGGTTTCTCACAGGTGAAGGTCCAGGAGTGCTGAGTAAACAGGCTTACTTTTAGTTGATTAATCTATTTTCACCTTTTGTAATAAAACAACACAGGTAAGGGTCTTTTACTGCAGGGGTAAAGCTGGGTAAAATGTATTGTACACATTATTAAAGTGTATAACTCAGTTAGATAAGCAAATTTGTACAGCAAAAATCACAATTTCTAGCAAAGTCTCCAAAATGCTGGCATCTTCTTGAAAATTGTTGCAGATGTTACTAAAATTACTCAGTGAGATAAGCTTCTAAAATGGTTACCAAACTTTGTAGCCCAGGTAAAAGATATTCTTTGCAAAGATGATGAAAATAATCCATTTTGTGAGGAATCACCTCTCCAGGAGCATGAGTTTCATCCACAGAAAACTGAACATGAATTTGCTGTTAGAATTTAGAATTAGAATCCCTACATTATGCAAACAGGCCTTTCGGCCCAACAAGTCCACACCGACCCTCCGAAGAATATCCCACACGAACCCATTCCCCATTACTCTACATTTTACCCCTGACTAATGCACCTAACCTACTCATTCTTGAACACTCTGGGCAATTTAGCATGGCCAATTCACCTAACCTGCACATCATTGACAGGAAACCAGAGCACCCAAAGGAAACCCACGCAGACACAAGGAGAATGTGCAAACTTCACACAGTCGATTGCCCGCAGCTGGAATCAAACCTGGATCCCTGGTGCTGTGAGACAGCAGTGCTAACGAACGGGCCACCGGGCCACCCCATACACATCAATTTGTGAAGATGTTTTAGTCTATTGAATTTTTATGCCAGGAAGGTTGGATGACTTCTTGTGAATAACTTCCTCAGCTTTCCCCAGCATTTGATCAGCTCTATGATCCTTCTTTTGATGTATTGACCCTCTTCCTCGTTCAGTTTCCAAACCAGGGACTACCTAGGGGGTGGGTCTGATAACATAGAACCATTGAACACTCACAGAATTTCAGGGAGAAAATCCAATGCTACCTGACTTTTTAGTCATTGATGCAGTACATCAGGATCCCTTTAATAGTCTTCCAGATGAGAGCGAACAGAATTTTTCACCTTCTCCTGTGGTGTTGCCATTTTCTGTGACCAACAGCACCAACAATGAATCCCTACAGATATCTTTTGAGGATGTGACAGAAGCTCCCGTACTCTCAGCTTCACAAGGTGGCCACAGTTATCTTTCAACTAGCAACAACCAGTGTGAGTCTGATAAAATAGTTCATGATGATAGAGAACAAAAGACTCTGAGTCAGACTGAAAATTCTCCAGCAATACTGAAAGATAAGAATTATGCTTTACTTCTGTAAAAGAGCTTAGATAGTCTATATTTAGTGTTTCTGACATACTGTCAGAAGTGAGGGCAGGAGTCAAAGCAGATGCTTCTCTAATCTCATCATTTTGTCCAGAACGTTTTTAAAATGCAGGTCCCAATGCACGACTGCACATCTTCCAGTGCAGCTAGCAGTGTCTGAGGGGATTTTTGTTAATCATTCATAATCTTTGCATGAATCTTTTGAAGAAGTGAACCTATCATCTGCAGTTGTCCAGATGATTCACTCCTCTCTTTGTCCTAAACTTAAGAATATGGGAGAGAAAGTGAGGGCTGCAGATGCTGGAGATCAGAGCTGAAAATGTGTTGCTGGAAAAGCGCAGCAGGTCAGGCAGCATCCAAGGAACAGGAGAATCGATGTTTCGGGCAGGGCTTATCCCCTAAACGTCGATTCTCCTGTTCCTTGGATGCTGCCTGACCTGCTGCGTTTTTCAAGCAACACATTTTCAGCACTTAAGAATATGGCACAAGAACCTGAAGACATCGTTATGCCGTCACTGAATGGAGATGGCCTTCAGCTCTTGTTTAATTGTGCAACTTGACCAACCAACAGTTTTTCACACTATATTTTCAACAATGTAAAAGAGATTAAAAATAATTGGTGTTTAGTCAAGTGGAAGTGGTGCCCCTCATCCACTTGTCTTCATCCTATTGTGGTAGCCCACTAACAAGTCCTTTCAGAACTGTGTTCAAGGTTCATTATATGTTGTCACTATTATTGTGTCACTATGAAACTTGTGTTCTAAACTGGACGGAACCAGGTATAACTATTTCAATATTGGCTGGGTTAAGGGAGGCACTTCGTTTTTGTGTTCTGAGAGAACACCAGGTTCTTTTAAAATTTGTTTAAAAATAAAATATCCCTTGAGGTGAGTAGTTCAGTGTTTTAGGAAAGCAAGGGCATAAAAGAAAAGAAATTTGCTGCTGGAGTTTAATAAATAAAATGGGGTTTAATAAATATGTAGATGAGCCTCTGAAGTAAGAACACAAGAACTAGGAGCAGGGGTAGAGATTAGGGTGGTGCTGGAAAATGCCATTCCTGATAAAGGGCTTTTGCCCGAAACACGATTTTCCTGCTCCTTGGATGCTGCCTGACCTGCTGTGCTTTTCCAGCACCACTCTAATCTTGACTCTGATCTCCAGCTAATGCAGTCCTCACTTTCGCCTAGGAGTAGGAGTAGTCAATCTAGCTTCACATCTTCATCTGAGGAAGGAGCAGCGCTCTGAAACTTTATGATTTCAAATAATCCTGTTGGACTATAACTTGGTGTTGTGCGACTTCAGACTTTGCCCACCCCAGTTCAACCCCTGCATCTCCATATCATATTCTGATCATGGCTGATCTCATCTCAGTCTCAAATTCCTGCCTGCTTTCCATAACCCTTCAACACAATAGTAGTTTAAAATCTGTCCAATTCTCCTTAAATTTGCTCAATGTCCCAGCATCCATCACAATCTCGGGTCATGAATTCCACAGACTCACGACACTCTGAGTGAAGAAATTCCTCCTCATCTCTGCTTTAATTCTGCCACCCCTTTTTTGAATGCTACAACCTCTTATTCTGAAATACCTCACACGAAGAAACATCCTTTCCACATCTACTTTGTTCATCTCCTTTATCACCTTACTTACCTCAATGAGATCTCCTCTCATTTTTCTAATCTCCAGAGTATTGGTGTAAAGGGCTCAATCTCTCTTCTTAAGACAAACACCTCAGCTGTGATGTAACCGTGACCTCAGTAGTAAAGTACTATTACTCTGCTAGAGGCTGGAACTGATACAGCATGGAATATACTACTCTATACTCTTCCCTTTATATATGGAGTGTTAAGAAACACTCTTTAATAGTATGACTTGGAGGTGTCGGTGTTGGACTGGGGTGGACAAAGTTAAAAATTACACAACACCAGGTTATAATCCAACAGGTTTATTTGGAAGCACTAGCTTTTGGACTGCCACTCCTTCATCAGGTGGTTGAAGAGGTTAAGGCCATGCTCACAGAATTTATAGCCAAAGTTCAGTGTCATGGAGATGGGATACAGTAAACAATCTGAGACTAAAACTTTCATCTTTTATAATGGGATATGCCGGTTTCTGTTCTTTGATATGTAAGTCCCAGAACTTCTTTTAAATTACATTCTCAAGATAGCTCAGTTTTTAAACGATAGATGTGAAGCCTCTCTGTGTCCCAATGCTATGTCGGACTGACAAACCCTCTGCATAGTTTTACAGTTTGAAATGGACACTGGACTCCTTTGGCTATAAATTCTGCGAGTATGATCTCAACCTCCACAACCACCTGATGAAGTAACAGCGCTCCAAAAGCTATGCTTCCAAATAAACCTGTTGGACTATAACCTGGTGTTGTGTGATTTTTATCTTTGGAGTCTGGCCTGGCCTTGTATGAAGACACAAAGAACAGTAAATGTTTCAGGCAAAATCTACCGCTCTTCATCAGAACCAGGAATCTGTGTCCAAATGCAATTCTTTTTGAACTTATTTTAGCTGTAGCTTATTTTAAAATTCATAAGAATGTCTTAAAATCTTTCTTGTAATGAGAATGTGCTGGCAACATAACATTATTTACCTGTCCCTAATTACCTTCAGAAGGTGATCCATCTCCTTGAACTGCTGCAGTCCATGGCTATGGAGGTATTAGGTACATTCACACAATACATAGACAGTGCTGTTAATGAGGAGCTTTCAGGATTGATACCACATGCACGTTTTGTGGGTGAAGATAAGTATGGGTAGATTTATATCTGAATCAAAACAGTTTGATGGAATACATTTAGACTTGACGTCAACAAAAGATATATAACATAGAACTTAAAGTTTAATATTGAGAACTAAAAGTAAACAAAAATATAATTATAAATGAGGAAGTAGGAATGTTTAGTAAGGAAAATCCAAGGTTAGTCTGTGACAAATAATTTTCTGACAGCATTGGTATGAGTTATTTTGGTAATTTTATAGATTAATTTCCAGAACTCACAACATAATGGTTACTATTTCATGTCTAAAGACTATTATAGGAGAAAGTGAGGTCTGCAGATGCTGGAGATCAAAGTTGAAACTTTATTGCTGGAACAGCACAGCAGGTCAGGCAGCATCCAGGGAACAGGAGATTCGACGTTTCGGGCACAGGCCCTTCTTCAGGAATTCCTGAAGAAGGGCCTGTGCCCGAAACGTCGAATCTCCTGTTCCCTGGATGCTGCCTGACCTGCTGTGCTGTTCCAGCAATAAAGTTTCAACTAAAGACTATTATATCCAATTATTATATGAAAGGAAATGTGCAGAAACATACATAGAAAATATGAGGAGGAATAAGTCATTGCACCCTTTGAACCTGCTCCACTGTTCAACATGATCATGGCTGATCATCCTATTCAGTCCCCCGTTGCCATATTCTCTCCATACCTTTTGCTCCATTTAGCCCTAATAATTACATCTAACCCCTTCTTGAAAACATTCAATGTTTTGACCTCAACCCCTTTCTGTGGCAAAGAATTCCAGAGGCTCTCTCCTCTCTGGGTGAAGAAACATCTCATTTCAGGCCCAAATGGCTTGCCATGTATCCTTAGAGTGTGACCCCTGGTTCTGGGGATCATTGGGAACATCCTTCCTGTGTTTACCCTGTCTAGACTTGTGAGAATTCTTATGGGTTTCTGTAAGATTTCCCACATTTTTCTAAACTCCAGTGAATATAGTCCTAACTGATCCAGTCCCTCTTCGTATGTCAGAAAATTTCTGAAACATGTCCAGAAAGGAAACCATCACCTTGCATAATGTAAACTTTTCCTGCTTGATATCTTTCTCTTACACTTCCTTGAAATAATTAATGTGATGTAAATGCACCAAATGAAAAATGGTGTAGCAACATGCTTGATGTAAAACTATTCTAAACAGATGGCCTTCAATTAAGAGGCTAATGGGAAAAAAAGTACTGCAATATTACCTTTTTCTGAAGATCTGACAAAAGCTGCCCTTTGAATTCCATCTTTTATTAGCAACCACCAACATTGTACCTGTGGTGTGAAAGCCCCTTTTGATTTCTGGCATTAATACCAGTAACCTGCGAATGCTCTCATTTACCTCTATTAAATTAGCTATTTGGACACAGACATAGGGCAGTTCATGTCTAAAACAATCACAGCTGCTGAGCACTAACCTCATGATCACAGACTGTTAGGTTTTTGAGTTTCATGTCTGTTCATCACTGACTAGGCATCAGTCAGAGTCAGATAGATTCATTATTTCTTGGTCAGATGGTCAAGAAATTGATTGATGGGAGTGTTAAATCCTATCTCATCTTGCAGTTTGCATCAAAGCCGGATGACTCATTATTGTTAACATCCTGACACTGGCTTATTCACAGATTGCTTAAACAATAAATTCTTTGTCCAATGTAACAAGAGTTTGCATTGATTTCTACTCAGTTGAGGAATGATGGAACACATTTTCCTTTCAGTATTGGTCAAATTGTTTTATTAAACTGACCCTCCCCCATGGGGGGTTTGGCTGCTGCAGTTGTACATATCCCATTAGCTGCAGTACTTCACTGAGATGATTGATATTCATGTGTGAGTGTGGCTGAAAGTAACATATGGCTATTTACAAAAACCGAAAAGATGACAACTCAGTGACAAAGTGTGCCACAAGCCACCATTCTATGGCATTGATCAGCATTAAGTAAGTTCACCCTTCTGAGCTGCGAGCCCTGTGGTGCCATAAGTTACACCTCATTCACTCGCTGATAGTATGAAAACATCAGTACTTCTGTGATCGTAACCATTCAATACCGAAAACTATCACTTCAGACAAATTATGGAATCACTACAGTGCAGAAATAGGCCATTCAGCCCAACAAGTCCATACCAACATTCCCACCCAGACCGATTCCGCTGCATTTCCCACAGCTAACACACCTTATCTACACTTTCCTAGACACTATTGGATAATTTAGCATGGGAGGAAACTGCAGCACCTGGAAGAAACCCACACAGGGAGAACGTGCAAACTCTATGCAGATAGTTGGCAGAGTCCCTGGTATTGTGAGGTAGCAGTGCTAAACACTGAGCCACCATGCCACCCAAGTGCCAATAGCAACTTGAGGATACAATAAAGTCAATTATTGAAACCCTGAGGAGATACAGAGTCATAGAGTCATAGAGATGTACAGCATGGAAACAGATACTTCGGTCCAACCTGGCCATGCCGACCAGATATCCCAACCCAATCTAGCCCCACCTGCCAGCACCCGGCCCATATCCCTCCAAACCCTTCCTATTCATATACTCATCCAAATGCCTT
>NC_057733.1:35934710-35936074 GCF_004010195.1 Chiloscyllium plagiosum | reverse complement strand
GCAACATCCTTGTAAATCTTTTCTGAACCCTTTCAAGTTTCACAACATCTTTCCAATAGGAAGGAGACCAGAATTGCACGCAATATTCCAACAGTGGCCTAACCAATGTCCTGTACAGCCGCAACATGACCTCCCAACTCATGTACTCTGACCAATAAAAGAAAGCATACCAAACGCTGCCTTCACTATCCTATCTACCTGCGACTCCACTTTCAAGGAGCTATGAACCTGCACTCCACGGTCTTTTTGTTCAGCAAACTCTCTAGGACCTTACCATTAAGAGTATAAGTCCTGCTAAGATTTGCTTTTCCAAAATGGAGCACCTCACATTTATCTGAATTAAACTCCATCTGCCACTTCTCGGCCCATTGGCCCATCTGATCAAGATTCTGTTGTAATCTGAGGTAACCTTCTTTGCTATCCACTACACCTCCAATTTTGGTGTCATCTGCAAACTTACTAACTGTACCTCTTATGCTCGCATCCAAATCATTTATGTAAATGACAAAAAGTAGAGGACCCAGCACCGATCCTCGTGGCACTCCACTGGTAACAGACCTCCAGTCTGAAAAACAACCCGCCACCACCACCCTCTGTCTTCTACCTTTGAGCAAATTCTGTATCCTAATGGCTAGTTCTCCCTGTATTCCATTAGATCTAACCTTGCTAAACAGTCTCACATGAGGAACCTTGTCGAACATCTTACTGAAGTTCAGAAAGATCACATCTACCGCTCTGCCTTCATCAATCCTCTTTGTTACTTCTTCAAAAAACTCAATCAAGTTTGTGAGACATGATTTCCCATGCACAAAGCCATGATGACTATCCCTAATCAGTCCTTGCCTTTCAAATACATGTACATCCTGTTCCTCAGGATTCCCTCCAACAACCTGCACACCACAGACGCAGGCTCACTGGTCTATAGTTCTCTGGCTTGTCCTTACCACCCTTCTTAAACAGTGGCACCATGTTATCCAACCTCCAGTCTTCCGGCACCTCACCTGTGACTATCGATGACACAAATATCTCAGCAAGAGGCTCAGCAATCACTTCTCTAGCTTCTCACACAGAGTTCTAGGGTACACCTGATCAGGTCCTGGGGATTTATTCACGTTTATGTGTTTCAAGACATCCAGCACTTCCTCCTCTGTAATATGGGCGTTTTTCACGGTGTCACCATCTATTTCCCTACATTCTATATCTTCCATATCCTTTTCCACAGTAAATACTGATGAAAATACTTGTTTAGTATCTCCCCCATTTTCTGCAGCTCCTTGCTGATCTTTGAGGGGCCCTATTCTCTCCCTAGTTATCCTTTTGTCCTTAATGTATTTGTAAAAACCCTTTGGATTCTCCTTAACTCT
>NC_057733.1:35889114-35934469 GCF_004010195.1 Chiloscyllium plagiosum | reverse complement strand
AGTCACCTGCCCTGCTTTATTTCCCAAGAGTAGGTCAAGTTTTGCACCTTCTCTACTAGGTACATCCACATACTGAATCAAAAAATTGTCTTGTACACACTTAACAAATTCCTCTCCATCTAAACCCTTAACACTATGGCAGTCCCAGTCTATGTTTGGAAAGTTAAAATCCCCTACCATAACCACCCTATTATTCTTACAGATAGCTGAGATCTCCTTACAAGTTTGTTTCTCAATTTCCCTCTGACTATTGGGGGATAAAACTCTCATGAGTGAATACTGAAGCAAAGTATTCATTAACGATCTCCCCATCTCCTCCGACTCGAGGCACAAGTTCCCTCCACTATCCTTGATTGGCCCAACCTTCACTCTGGCCATCATGTTGTTCCTCACATCAGTGTAAACGCCTTGGAGTTTTTCTTAATCGTACCCACCAGGGCTTTTTCAAGCTCCCTTCTAGCTCTCTTAACTCCATTCTTCAGTATCTTCCTGCCTACCTTGTAACCCTCGAGAGCCCTGTCTGATCCTTGCTTCCTTGACCTTAAGTAAACTTCCTTCTTCCTCTTGACTAGATGTTCTACATCTCTTGTCATTCAAGGTTCCTTCACCCTACCGTGCCTTTTCCTTGCCTCAGTTGGACAAACCTGTCCAGCACTCACAGCAACTGCTTCCATAACAACCTTCACATTACTGTTGTTCATTTCCCTGCGAATATCTGTTCCCAATTTATGCTCCACAGTTCCAGCCTAATAGCATTGTAATTCCCCCTCCTCAATTAAATACTTTCCCATACCATCTGCTCCTATCCCTCTCCATGACTACAGTAAAGGTTATGGAGTTGTGTTCACTGTCACTGAAATGCTCTTCCATCAAGAGATCTGACACCTAATCTGGCTCATTGCCAAGCACCAAACCCAATATGGCCTCCCCTCTCGTCAGCCTATCTACATATTGCGTCAGGAATCCTTCCTGGCCACACCTGACAAAATCTGCTCCATTCAAACTATTTGCTCTAAGGAGGTTCCAATCAACATGAGGAAAGTTGAAGTCACCCATGACAACAACCCTGTTAGTTCTGCACCTTTCCAAAATCTGCCTCCCAACCTGCTCCTCCATCTCCCTGTTGCTATCAGGGGTTCTATAGAAAACTCCCTATAAAGTGACTGCTCCTTCCCTGTTTCTGACTTCCACCCATAATGACTCATTAGTTAAACCCTCCTCGATGACCTCCCTTTCTGCAGCTGTGATACCAGCCCTGATTAGCAATAGCACTCCCCCACCTCTTGTACATCATTCCCTATTCCTTTCAAAACATCTAAACCTGGAACATCCAACAACCATTCCTGCCCCTGTGATATCCAAGTCTCTGTAATGGTCACAACATCACAGTTCCAAGTACTGATCCATGCTCTAAGTTCATCAGCCTTATTCCTGACACTTCTTTTGTTAAAACAAACACACTTCAATCCATCACACTACCTGCAACTTTGCTCTATCAACTGCCTATCCTTCCTCACAGATTCTCTGCACACTGTGTCTGCCTGTTCAGCAGCTACCCCATCCTCTGATCTGTAGCTCCGGTTCCCATCCCTCTGCCAAACTAGTTTAAATCCTCCCTAAGAGCTCTAGCAAACCTCCCGGCCTGGACATTGGCGCCCCTCCAGTTCAGGTGCAACCCGTCCTCCTTGTACAGGTCCCACCTTCCCCAGAAGGTATCCCAATGATCCACATATTTAAACCCACCCTCCTACACCAGCTCTGCAGCCACATGTTCAGCTACATTCGCTCTCTGTTCCTAGCCTCGACTTCTGACTGTTCACCCTCCCCCTTAAGAACCCTGTAGTCTCGATCCGAGACATCCTTGACCCTGGCACTGGGAGGCAACATACCACCTGGGAACCTTGTTCATGATCACAGAATCTCCTGTCTGTTCCTCACATGATTGAATCCCATATCACTATCGCTCGTTGATTCTCCCCATTCCCTTCTGAGCCACAGACACAGGCTCAGTGCCAGAGACCTGGCCGCTGTGGCTTTCCCGCGGTAGGTCATCCTCCGCAACAATATGCAAAGCAATATACTTATTATTGAGGGGAACAGTCACAGGGGAACCCTGCACTGACTGCCTGTCCTCTTTCCCTCTCCTGACAATCACCCAGCTACCTTTGTCCTGTAACTTAGGTGTGACTACCTCCCTATAACTCCTCTCTATCACCTCCTCAGCCTCCAGAATGATCCAAAATTCATCCAACACCAGTTCTCTAATGTGGTCTGTGAGGAGTTGGAGTTGGGTGCACTTCTTGCAGGTGAAGTCAGCAGGGACGCGAGTGGTGACCCTTACCTCCCACATCCTGCAAAAGGAGCATCAACTGTCCTTGCTTCCATCCCCTCTGCTTTAAATTGCCAAAAGAGATTTTTTAACACCCTTACCTTATCAACTCTTCACACCGAGTCTTTCTTTTTTGGTTAGAGGAGGAAGGTGGATGAGAGACACTGCACCTATAGTGTTTCGGGTTTAGCCACTGCCTGAAAATATTAGTTCGCTTACCCAGCAGTCCCCGTGTTGGCTTCCGCTCCTGTTCAGCCTTGGCTTCGCTGATTCACGAGGTAAGTATTTAATATTCAAATTTATCTTCCCGGCTCCCCTGGCTCTCATTCTCTTGACTCCCGTTGCTGAAAATTGTTGTATAACATTATGTAATCTTTTAACTATAATATTTGGAATAATTGCTTTGGTAAGATTGCATTGAGCTTCATGCTAATTTTCTTCCGAGGTTGAAAATAATCATAAAAGCTGCATGAATCAGAAACTCAGAACACTGAAGGGAGTAACTCACCTTCTGACTCCCTGGAGCCTGTCCACCATCTACAAGGTACAAGTCAGGAATCTGATGGAATACTCACTGCCTGCCTGGATGGATGCAGCTCCAACTACACTCAAGAAGCTTGACACCATCCAGGACAAAGCAGCCTGCTTAATTGGCACCACAATTACAAACATCCATGCCCTCCACCACTGACAGAGTAGCAGCAGTGTGTGCTATCTACAAGATGCACTTAAGCAAGTTGCCAAGGCTCCTTAGATTGCACCTTCCAAAACCACTACCATCTTGAAGGACACAGGCAGCAGATACGTGAGAACACCACAACTTCCAGGTTCCCCTCCAAGCTACACCTGACCTCACTTTCGCTGTGTCAAAATTTTGGAATTCCCTCCCTGTCAGCATTGTGGGTCTACCGACAACACATGGACTGCAGCAGCTCAGGAACACAAATAAATAGGAAATAGGAACAGGCAATAAATGTTGGTCCTGTCAGTGACCCCAAAGTACCATCAGTGTAAAAAAAGGAAAGTAACATTTGCATTGTTCTGTTCAAAAAGGTCTATATTAGAGAGAGAGATGTATTGGTTTTGGTTTAACCTGGTGGTCACTGTGTCACAGGCAAGGTTGAGAAGGAGAGTCTTTCATGGTAACCTCAGCTGGTGTAGGAATTGAACCCATGTTGTTGGCAACACTCTGTATCACAAACCAGTTGTCCAGCCAGCTGCATTAAACCAACACCAGATTTACTATGGGTTTTGTGTTTCAGCTTTATAAATAGTAGAAAGCATTCCTATGAGCCTGCACTTAGTTTGTCAACTGAAACAATTTACTTGCTTTACAATCTGACTTCCACATCACCGATAGTGACAGATTGACAATGCCACATACACAAAGGCATCTATTCCATGTGAGTTGTTCAACCGAGTGACACAATGTTTTATTTCATCATCCATAAAAGTGCGTCAAAGTTACTGGTCTGAATGACAACTACTCACACTCTGTCACAATCACTAGAACAAAAAATGATTGAGAAATCATTGTTAGTAGGACAGTCCATTCCAAGGGATTAGGTTCCATATAACAACCTTCTTCTCTCTGGTATCTCAATATTGCACATCCCGAAGTCCTTAATTCCATTTCTTTTGTTTTTCCTTTCTTATCATAGAATCTCTACAGTGTAAAAGCAGGCCATTCAGCCCATCTAGTCTGCACAGATTCTCCTACCCGATCCCTATAACCCTGCAAATCCCATGGCTAATCCATCTAGCCTGCACATCCCTGGATACTATGGGCAATGTGGCATGGCCAATCCACCTAACCTACACATCTTTGGACCAAGGGAGGAAACCAGAAATCCTGGAAGAAACCCACACAGAGACAGGGAAAATGTGCAAACACCACACAGACATTCACCCAAGTCTGGAATTGAACCAGGTCCCTAGCATTGTGAGGCAGCAGTGCTAGTCACTGTGCCACCCATGTTATTTTTATCCCTTTTTATGAGTTCATGGAAGGAATATGAAAGCTATGGATTTATGTTAACTCTGTGTATATATAAACTTTGTTCTAATTGTTAAAAATTCTACCTCACATTGATTTTAAAATTACCCTTTCATAATGCTCGACGTAGAAGGATTTCAAAAACTTTTCAATGCAGTGGTAGATAGTGAGCTTCCAGTAAAAGATAAAATACATAATCTAGAGGATAGGGTGTATTGCTCTGCCTTTGTTCCAAGACCTGTTGTTATAAGCCCCTTGCTCAGGAATTACCTCCCTAAACTCTTTGGCTCTGAATAAAACTTTTGTCACATCTTCAAATATTTACTTCGCTGTAGGAAGGATATTATGAAATTGGAAGAGGGTTCAGAAAAAATTTATCAGGATGTTGCTGAGAATGAAAGGTTTCAGTTATTAAAAATAAGCTGGAGAGGCTGAGATTTGTTTCACCAGAGCTTAGGAGGTTGAAGGGTGACCTTATAAAATCATGACGGAAATAGATAAGATGAATAGCAAGGGCCTTTTCCCCACGATGGTGGAGTTCAAAACTAGATGGCATATTTTTAGGGTGAGAGGAGAAAGTTTTAATAAGGACATGAAGGATAACTTTTTACACACAGGGTGGCTTGTATATGCTAGAGGAAGTGGTGGATACAAGTCCAGATACAACATTTAAAAGATATTTGGATAAGTATATGAATAGGAAAGGTTTGGGGGGATATAGACCAAGTGCAGGCAATTGGGACTAGTTTAGTTTGGAAACATGGTCTTGTGTGGACTAGTTGGACTGAAAGGTCTGTTTCCATGTTGTATGACTCTATGATTTTCTGACTTCATACCTGTGTCATTTTGTTTGGTAAATGCAAGCAACATTTATCATTTAGCAACAAAATGTTTGGTGTGAACCAAACTGCTTTATGCACTTGTCCTTAGGTTAATATAAAACTTTCCTATGGACTGGTTCTATATCTCCATCAATGTAATAAAAGAAAAATGCTGGTAATCTGATACAACCACAGAAATGCTGGAGAAACTCGGCAAGTCTGGCAGCATCTGTAGTGAGAGAAGCAGAGTTAATACTTCAAGTTCAGTGTGACTCTTCTTCAAAACTTCTACAACATTAGTACCTAATAACAATTGTATTTCTTACTGTTTCAATGTAATTTTCCATTCATCTCAATCTCTATTTCATTCCTTTCATTGAGGACACATTCTTTTGTTGTCACTTGTATCCAAGTCAGTGCCTTTATGCAAATCCATGCTTCATTCAACCTGCTCTATTCTCTAAAGTCATTCAGATGCATATGAAAACAAAATTATGCAAACACTTTAAATCTCAAATAAAAACAGAAAATCTTGGGAATACTCACCAGATCTAGCAGCATCTATAGGTTAGAAAGCAGGGTTAACCTTTCAGACCTTTGAGCTTTCATTAAAGCTAAATTCAACTGACTGAAATGGAACTGCATATCAAACCGTCTATATAACAGATAGACAATTCAATACCACTCATTTTGCACCACTAAGGTGAATTCTGGGCTTTTTATCTCTGTATCTACTTATGTAAAGATATAAATTTCTTTATCTAAATCTTCTGCTCTGTAAACCTATAATGTACATTCTTTTTTTTTTGTTTTGTGTCTTTATATTTTATCTTTTGAATTTGCATTTTTCATTTTATTTTGTTTCAGAACTTCCTTTGACTTTCACTCTGTTTTCCTATACGTCCACTTCTCATTTGCTTCTTTGTTCTAATTTCCTAACCCCAGCTCAGTTCTTAGGGGGAGGAAATGACAGATGTCACTTTGCAGAAAGCAGATATTATGTGGGCTAGGCAGATTGATATGCAGTGGCATGCAGAGTTGAGCAATAAAAACTTGGATGAAGAAGTTGGAGTGTAACTATGAGACTGGTTCCGAAGAGATGGGGCACTTAGGTCAGCAAAGACAGAGAAGCTGAGTGATTATGATCTGGATATAAAGACCAGGCTGAGAGTAGGGAGACATTCAGGTCTGTAGAGACAGTGAGTCTGAACGAGAGTGAAGAAAAACATTAGTAAAAAAATGGAAGAATGAAAAAATAAAATATGTGTAACAACGAATATAGAAATATGACAAAATATAGGATGCTAAATATTTTAGAAACAATTTATTTTGTGAAATAAGTTGTTGGGATGTGATTGCTCAATTGACGCAACATAGTTACAAAGATTAATTATAAACTTTACAATATGATATTCTTAGTGACCCAAAACTCTGAATATTAATGGACCTGGACAGCTCTACTAAATTAATGGCTTTGATGTTTTGGAGAGTGGAGCAGAAGTAGAGTTGACCTCTTAATAAAAATAACTTTCCTTGGAATTAAATTAGATTTTGATGGTGAATATATTAAACGATTGCACCAGACATAGCCAATTATGAAATGCAATCTTCACTAACATACATGATTTGAATGTTGAGCACTGAGACTATAGCACTGTTCAAACCTCAGAAGGAAATGGTTCTTTCCAATGGAAGGGTAAAATAACATCATTTTCAGAATATCCATCATACAGCTGCATACAGCAGTGATTGCCATTAGTCATATGCTCCCCAAGTTTTGCCAATTTCAATTCTATTTGTAAACTTATTCTTTTCCACTAAGTTCACCCTTATCCAACAAAATACCACCTCTTCCCAGGATGTAATTGACCGACTACCTCATACCTGATAAAGTGTATTTAACTGTCAGGTTAGCTACTCAACTCAGTTAACAAAGTCAGAAATCACAAAACACCAGGCTATAGTCCAACAGTTTTATCTGAAATCACAAGCTGTCAGAGCACTGCTCCTTTATCAGGTGGTGACATAAAACAGTTACACTATAACATGGTGTCATGTGATTTCTGACTTTGTCCACCCCAGTCCAACACTGGCACCTCCAAATCCGTTAACTTAGTTCCAACTTTTCTGTACGGAGCAATTGGTGACTCCTTTCTGCCTGATAACTTCTCAAATGATACTATTTAGATTGGAGTAATATAACTCCCTATGATGTTTTGTGCTTCAATATTTTTGCCTTGCAAAATATTTTGGACATTTTCATGGAATATTCTTCATTCTTAAATTATTGTCATTGCTGGCAAAGACAGAATTTATTGTCCATCCCTAGCTGTCCTGAAAAACATAGAGACGAAGAGCAGGAAGAGGTCACTGGCTTTTTAAGCCTCCCTCACCATTCAGTATGACCTCAATGTCATATTCCTGCTTTCTCTCCATACACCAAAATGCATTTAAGATCTAAAAATTTGCCAATCTCTTTCTTGACTGTATTCACTGACTCGGCTTCCATAGCCTTCTGTGGTAGCAAATGCCACAGGCTGATCACCCTCTGAGTGAAGAAATGTTTCTTTATCTCAGTTCAAATGGCCCACCCCATATCCTGAGACTGTTAGCCATGGCTCTAGACTCCCCAGCCACGGGAAACATCTTCCAAAACATTACTGTTTAAAGGTATAACGAGTGCAACAAGACAGCAGATTACAATTAATGGATTAAAATTAATGCTGGAGGAACACAGCAGATCAAGCAGCATTTGTAGTGAGAGAAACAATTTTAATCTTTTGTGTTCAAAAACACTTGTGTTTCGAGTTCAGTCCAATATGACTCTGCAGTTTTATCAGACTCGAAATGTTAACTTTGTTTCTCTATCCATAGATGACTCCACACCTGCTGAATTTCTCAGCAACTTTTGCTTTTAATTCAAATCTTCAGCATCTGCATTGCTTTGGTTTAGATCAAAGTTAATAACGGTTGAGAAATTAGAAATTTGGTAGCTGTGAAAGGCATACCAGGATAAACACTAAAAATCTCCCATTCAGTTATAAAGCATTAGCATCTACAAGAAAGCTTTTACAAGGAGAAAACTGAATTTTTATAAATCTAATATGTTAGAATTTTATTCCATTAGAATCTACCCTGTTGGCACCCAGCCAAGATTGCTGAGGCCCGCAAGTCTATGAAAAATCATGGATGTTTGGTTAATGTTAAATTTGGAATGACAAGTCCTGGAGTGTAGCTAGCCTCTAGAATGTGTTGTTTTTTGTGAACATATGTAAACCCTTTGCATGCTTTTGTGGTTCTTGGCTGAGACAGAGATTGCATAGTATAGAAGGTGAAGGGATTACTAGTTCACACACTAATGATCAATATGATCTTTGGCCTGGTTTCGGTTGCCTGAGTGGGATGGAGAGGAATTTTCCAGAGTTCCTTCGATGACTGTACTCTTTATCCTCTCTTGCCTCTCCTAGGAGATTACATGGGTGCAGCTGGCTGGTGGAGGAGTGGGAAGAAATGTTGATTTGTGTAGCTTCAGACATCATGAGTCATAATTAGCGTTGATAAACCAGTTAAACTACTCCTAATCATTAGTTTTTTTACATTGATAGGTGTAAGTCATGATTGACCAGTGAACATCATACGCATGCCCCTTTGTGAAATTGGAAAGGCAAATTTCCTTTGTCCATTGGCTTGCCAACTATCTGGAAGGTGTTGTGGCATAAAAAGTGAATTGCATATTACTCGTGAATGTTCCAGGCGTCGAGTGGGTCTGACTTTTCAAATCTTCCAAAAGGGTAATGTTACATTTGTCTAATAAATCCAGAATATGAAAGTAGCTTCACTTGGACCAAGCATAGTATTGGTGGCCTGTGAAAATCCTGAGAGTCTGACAAAACTCATTTTCTCAGTTCCAGTTCCATTATGGATTCAGCAAACCATTCCAAAATGGCAACGTTTTTACTCTGCAACAATCCTTCTTTTACAAAGTATGCTCAAGCAATGACCCAGAGAAACTGGACAACTTTAAAGCCATTTTTTAATGTATTGTGTAGGAATAGGTGGCCAAATGTTTTTTTTGCATATGCACAAAACTCACAAAAAATTGCTATTGCACATTGAATGCCCCACTTACAATAATGTGTAACAAATTCCAAGTCAACATTTTTCAAGTAACACTAATTATCAATTTGAAAGCATTCTTCCAATTTTTCAGACACAAACAGCTTTCATAGCCTTCGTCAAGGTGGGCAAGAAACATACATTCATTACTAGCCAGAACTGCACTCACTGCCATATTTCAGTAGATAAAAATTGAGACATCCAAGGCCTTTAGGTGGAGTTGGGAGGGCTGGAATGCTCTGTTCAACTATATATTCAAACCAATGCTGAGACTTTCTGCCCTCCTTAATTGCTGCATTCAGCAGTCCACCACTGACTGCAACCTTCATCCTTCTATGGTCTCTGCCACAAAATCCTAAAACCCCACCACCTCCTGATTGTCCCTTACTTCATGTCGCAACATTCCCAAATTGAATATTCACCCTCGGTTTTCTCTACCTGTGATTCTTGGTTTCATATAAGAGAGTGTTCAAAAGATATTGCCAGGTATGGAAGATTTGTGTTGTAAAGAAAGGCCGGTTAGGCTGGAATGTTTGCAGTGCAGGAGGTTGGGAGGTGACCTTATAGAGGTTTATAAAATCATGAGGGATATAAATAGGGTTAATGGTAGATGTCTTTTCCCTAGGATGGGGAATTTCAAGATTAGACGGCATATTTTTAAAGTGAAAGGAGAGAGATTTAACAAAGACATGAGGGGCAATTCTTTTTATGCAGGGGAGTGGTTTGTGTGTGGAATGAACTTCCTGAGGAACTGGTGGATGCAGGCACAGTTACAATATTTAAAGTACACTTAGATAAGTACATGAATAGGAAAGGTTTGGAGGGAGATGGGATGACTTTAGTTTGAGATTATGTTCAGCATGGACTCATTGGACCGAAGGGTCTGCTTCCGTTCTGTATGACTCTGTGGTCAAGGAGTTGTGGGAAGTAGTTGTTATCATACTGGATTAACAGCCATGGTAATTGTCCCACCCTGGTAATTTGTCAGTTTATTTTTTGACTTATTTATTTACTCACAGGATGTGAACGCAGCTGGTAAAGCCTACTTTTATTGCCTGTTGGTCTGATGCAGACCAAGCGATTTTAGTTGATACGCAGATATTAGACAAAAGGCTGGGAAGAACACCCTTTTGGCTCTTTGAATTAATATTAGGGGATCTTTTACACTCACCAGGATTTCTACTTGTCTCTGATTAGTTAGTCATAAACAAAATGGTTTGTAATACATTTAAATTCTCTACTTGGAACAAATACAGTTTGAAACATTGCATTCCTTCACCAGCAGAGGGACACTACCATTATCATTTTGTTTAATGCAAGTTTGAAAGGAAGGTGTCAATGTTGCTTCTGATGTGCTGCAAGATTTTTCATTCACTGTGTTATCATCAATAATCTTTAATTTACAAGGAAGAATTTTCACCAATGTTTTATTATATTCTGCAATTTTTAAATTGTTGGCAGAGTACGGTGCTTACTGTCGCTGAATCAATCCAATACTCTGAAGGACCAGTTCCTAAACGTTTTTGAGAATTGTGCTGTAACTCCAGCTGAAATCTGAAAAAATGTACTCGAGAAAGAAAGTCTCCTCATTTTGCTGAATCCCTGTTGACTCCTGAAGTTCCAGGTTTCGCACCATCTCAGTACAAGAAAAAGGAGATTGCTACTAGAATCCTGGCCAAAATTTAATACTCATTTATCTGGCCAATTATCTTATTGCTATTTTTGGGCAAATTGATATGACAATTTTTTTGCTGCTAATCTTTCTCACACCAATACCAGCAGCTACTATTTAGAAACACTTCATTATGTGGAGTCTCTTGAGATTGTGAAAGGTTCTATAAATACAATTCTTTTTTTTACAGTGCCAATGGGACCTCATGATGAGGGAGATGGGCATTCCTTATGTCAGGACTTCCTGTTTTATTATACTAATATTCATGAACAGAATGCTGAGAGCCAGATGAGGCATTACAAAGTCCAGTGTAAGGAGTAAAACCTGGCTGTGTGATATGCTGATAAGGCACAGTATACATCATAACAATGGTGAGGACAGCCTTATGGTCCCCTGGGATAATGGCAACTACTTTTACCTTTACGTCATAACAAGAAATCATACATAATCATGAAATTTTGTTATTTCTTGCAACCGCGTGTCAAGAGGAAACAACAGTAAGTGTCGTTCTATAACATTAATATTTTTCTCAGCAGACTCTGTGAGTATTCTTTGATATTACAAGGAGATCAAAGAAATAATGGGAAGAGGGGAGGGTAACGGAATGGCACTTCCAAAGAACAGACTAGTCTTTTTAAAAATATGTTTCACGGTTCAATATCGAGTGCTGTAAGGGCAGTCTCAGTGATTTCTTGGAGGGAGAAACTAGGCATGTCTTTCTGGTTACAGGAATATGTCTAGGTTTTTAGTATACAGAGAACAACTAGAAGTGGAACTTGTTGGAGATGGCATTTGACTGACATGGGCATCTGTCAGCCTTGCAAAATAAAATGCCTTTCTGGTGACCTGCAGCCTCCAGGGTTCAGCACTGCAGGATACAATCTGAGCACAATCAGTCTGGCAGAGGCTCGAGAAAGCATGGCCTATGGTTCTTGGCAGATGATTGGCATTATGATTAAACTATTCAAAACTAACACCGATTTAAAATGGTCAGAGTCAGTATTGAAAACACACATTGCAACTCCTTGGTCTAACAACCAACAGTCCAAATGTTCACTTGTCCAGCAGCAAAGATAATGGGCACTATTAAATTGGTTTCACTTCTTGAACTAGGGTTGCCAAGGAATGACATTTCACAAAGTAATTATAGATAAAGTCGGACATAGGGATCATCTAAATTCACAATCCAGAAATGTAATTTGGAGTTATCCAGGGTGATTTTGAATCTGTGCAAGAGCATAGGATCTGAGTAAGTTAAAATCAGGCCAGTCTTCACTAATGAATTCTTACTTGCTCTATTATGCCTGTTTCTTCAGATATTGCAAAAGTGAGCAATGTACCATTATAAAATTTTATATAAACCTTTTTTGTAAATCCTTCACTCTCTAATTCTCACCATTTCTCTCGGTCAGGTTAGCTGTTTCCTGTGATTTAGGTCAACTGTTTTCTGTGCCTGAGGCAAATGCTCATTATTGAGTCTTGGCAGGAAGTAACCACAGGGGATATCATTCCTAAGCCCAGTGCTCTCATCTCCTGCTGCCCATACTTCCAGCTATCATCACTTAAATTTAGGAGGCATCCTAAACAATTTCTCTCCTCCTCCCCCCAGCATGGATAATTGTACTTTTCCAATCCCCACTCACAAATAAACTCCTTGAGTGAGGAGAAGAGTAATATGTAACATTTTGACAAAATCTTGGAAAATGTTCAAAAGTTATTTCAATAGCTATTCAGAATAAATTCCAGTTTCTTTTCACATTAGATAATCAGGTCATTTCCCATGTCTTGAACATATTGCATGCTATTTCATCATACTCCAACCCTTTGATACAATTTTTGTGCATTCAACAAAGAGAAATAATTAAATATTCACTTTTTGTCATCAGATTCAAAAAAATTGAGAAAGTGCAAAGTAAGTGGATTGTAATTTTCAAAACGTCAAAGGATGGGTTTTGCCACTGGCCCACACCATTAAAATGAAACTGAACAGATGAACATTTTTGAGCACCAAATGTCTTTTGAAACTTGTACTTTTATTAAGTACTAAAACATGATTTTTCCCCAGTGTGTATCTCCCTAATTCAGCTTTCTGTTCCCTTTATATTTTTTCTCCCATTCTATTTCTTTCTTACGTATCCCACAAAGGTGTTACAGCTGATCATTAAAAAGGTGATAACTGGCATTTGGAAAGATATATCAAGGTAATTAGGATGAATCAACATTGTTTTGTGAAAGGGAAATCGTCTTTCATCAATTTCTTGGAATTCTTTGAGGAGTGATGCATTGTGGATCTTACATCATTATGGCTGTCAGTTTTGTTGAGTTTCAAAGGGTTTCTATCCATGAGGCATAATGAGATGTCTCACTGCATCTGACCAAATTCACTCCATTAACTACCTACCCTACCTTATGATGCTATGTTCATGTGATTCTGGTCCCATTCTACCAACGCCATTCCCAGAAAAACTCAACACTCACTGGATATCCACTGAAAGACTGAAATCCCTGACGCCAGCACCACCTTCAAAAGGCCATGATCCACCCAGACATTGGCAATCCAGTGTTAACCTTCATTGACAGTGTAATGGCACAGCACCACAAAGCTACATTGCTCAGGGCACAGTCCCTCACATATAGAGCCTCATTCTCTCCCACTAATCACTGTTCAACCACCAGGCCCCACAGTTTATAAGCCCTTAGCTATATTCCATCGCACTACCTTTACTATGTCTCCAATATCCAATGGAATCTGGTCATTGTCCAGTCAGGGAAACAGCATGCATAGGCAAGCAACTGGACAATTCCAAAGGTGAGTTTCTTTGATGGTCAACAAAAGAGAACACAAACAAAATGAATAGAGGCTGCAGTTCACAATGCAAACTAAATGCTGGCTTCATGACCAACAACTGTTTTGCTGATGGTCTGCTGCACCCAGATCTGATCTATTGGAACTGGGTATCAATCAGATCCTGCCTGGCTTGTCTTATCTGACTCAGCTGAGTTCTGTCATAGACAAAGAGAGCTCCCTCTCCCCCTTTGTCCTTGTTCTCCTCCTTGGAAGGCTACTTCCCTTCCTGCAGTTCCTCAGCACTCAGCACATTACCTCACTTCCTGCTCCACTTGTGCAGAGCACAGCAGACACCTGGATGATGCAGCACATTCTGTCAGGAGTACCAGAGGGTTCCAAGCAGTGGAATCACACCCTCAGCAGCTTTATACTCAGCTCCACTGCAGTCCTGGTTGAGGCATGAGCAGCACTGTGTCTGCACTCCTCATAAGTTGGGGGTTCTGTTCTGGTATCATCACCATGGATACAGTGGGTAGCCCTTGTCCCCAAGAACCAGCCTTGTAAAGCACCTGGACCCTCAAACACACCAGGTACATGACAGTGTTCCAGGATGTAGGAATCAGAACAGTTGCCAGAGAATTTAGGAGATATTGTTAGTAAGTGTGCAGATGACGCCAGGATTGGTGGTATAGACTATTCTGACATAACGCTATAGTTCTGTTCCAGTGCAACCCCACGTTATAAGGAAATAACATAATAGCAGCACCATTTAAACCAATTGGACCAGAATCACATTTTTGCCAATAGAAGTAAGGAAAGTTTGTGTCTTACAAATAATGGCCTAAATGCTTCAATTGTGTAATAGCCAATTTGTATTGAAGAAACCGACTGTATAGTGGACAGTGAAAAAGGTTATGGATTAGTGGTGCTGGAAGAGCACAGCAGTTCAGGCAGCATCCTAGGAGCTTCGAAATCGACGTTTCGGGCAAAAGCCGATCAAAAAGGTTATCTAGGAATACAGTGAGATCTTGACCAACTGAATTACCCTGTCAATGGTAGGGTCATGAGAGTGTTATAGAACAAAGAGACCTTGGGGTTCAGGTTCATAGATGCTTGAAAGTGAAGTCACAGTTGGCAGGGTGGTAAAGAAGCCTTTCGGCATGCTTGCTTTCATTCGTTAGAGTATTGAGTATAGGTCAGGCAGCATCCAAGGAGCAGGAGAATTGACGATTCGGGCAAAAGCCTTTCATCAGGAGTCTGATGACTTTTATTCATGAAGTGTAGGAGACTGATGGATGACCTTATAGACATCTATAAAATCATGAGGGGCAGAGATATGGTAGGTAGCCAATAGCTTTTCCCCATGGTAGGTGAGTCTGAAACTAGACAGCATAGGTTTAAAGTGAGAGGGGAGAGGTACAAAAGGGTCCAGAGGGACAATTTTTTCACATAGGAGGTAGTGAGCATCTGGAATTGGCTGCCAGCAGTAATGGTAGAGGTGAGTACAATTTTATCATTTAAGAAACATTTGTACAGGTACATGGATTGGTTAAGTATGGAGGGATATGGACCAAGCACAGGCAAATAGGACTAGATTAATTGTGAAAACTGGGTGGCATGGACAAATTGGGCTGAAGGGCCTGTTTCCATCCTGTAAATCTCCATGACTCTACAACTCTAGCTGAAATACCTTCATGCTAACAGGCTTGCCATCACTTGGGAGAGCAAGTGAACAGCCCTGAGATGCAACTACCGATCCAAACCATGGGGTTAGTGCCTGTCCATGTTGGCAAAATATCCTCACAGCTGCCTTTCAATGCCAGTTACTGGTGTGGCCTGCAACGCAGGTCAGTATTACCCAGGTTTCCTGCAGGTGAATCAGATATGAGCCATGAGGAACATGAGGGGGTCACAAATATCAGATGCCAAAGTCCATGGGTGAGGAGTGTTGCCCCTGGATCACACCGTGAGATGCAGTTGCATGATAGTCGTGAAGGTGGTTCACTGCCAGTGGTGACCTGAAGTTCAGAATTACCCACTCCGATTTCCATGCTGAGAATGTTGGTGTCTAGTTTGCACACGGCAAGAGTAGAATGAGCAGCTACATATTAATGAGGCAAGAACCCTGTTAGTAAGGCCATCAACAAGTAATAATTCTGCTGATTAGGCCACTTGCCTCCGCCTCACAGGAATCAGTGAGTTCATCCCAGCATTGAGATAGGTATTGCTGGATTTCTTGTGTGATTCTGCCATATTTCTTATCATAACCCATGTTGTCCAAGCCTCAACAAGATTCTGCTGTTGGTTTTGCAGATGATATTTAACAAGGTTCCACATAGAAGGTTTTTGGCAAAATAGAAGCTCATAGTGCATGAGGTAACATACTAGCATAGATAGAAGAATGCCTGGCTGAAAAATTAATCTTTTTCAGATTGACAGGATGTAGCAGCAGTGTGGACTTGGCTCTCAACATTTTACAATTTATATCAATGATTTATATGTGGGAATCAAAGGCATGGTGGCTAACTGTTGATGACATGAAGATAGGTAAAAACATATTTTGCGAAGATGCACAACAAGGATGCAGATCAATATAGATAGATTAAGTGAGTGGGCAAAAAGCTGGCAGATGATGTATAATGTAGGAAAATGTGCATTGTTCACTTTGGCAGGAAGAATTTTTAAAAACTTATTTAAACAGTGAATGATTGCAGAATTGAAGTGCAGAGGAACCCAGGTGGTCTAGTGCATAGTTAACAAAACATTGGTATGCAGGTACAGCAAGTCATTGAGGAGGCTAATGGAGTCCAATCCTTTATCACAAGAGGAATTCAACATAAAATTAAAGACGTTAAGCTTCTATTATACTAGGTATTGGTGAGACTACGTCTCAAATACTATATGTAGTTTGGTCTCCTTAATTAAGAAATAATGTAAATGTATCAGTGGTTCAGAAGAGATTTCCTAGATTTCAACCTGGAATGAGTAGGTTATCTTGCAAAGATGGGTTAGAGAGGCTAGGCTTGTTTCCACTGGCACTTAGAAGAGTGAGGGATGACTTGAATGAAATTTATAAGATACTGAATAGTTTTGACAAAGTGCAAAGAATGATTCTTGTTGTGAGAAATTTCAGAACTAGGAGACACTGTTTAAAAGGTAGGGCTCACCCTTTAGAAAAAAATGAGGAGAACATTTATTCTCTTAGAGAGTTGTGCAACTTTGGAACTCTCTGCCTTAAAAGATGGTGAAGAGGGGGTCATTAAATATTTTTAAGGCAGAGGTAGAGATCCCTTATGAGACAAGGAAATCAAATAATATTGGCAATAGATAGGAATGTGGAATTTGGAACACAAATAGACCAGCCATGATCTTATGGAATTACACAGGAGGTTAGAAGGGCTGAAGAGCTCTTTTGATCATATGTTCTCTCTCTTCCATTCTTGCTGTTTTTCCTTCCTGTTTGTTTGATCCCTCTTCCTATCATTTTGCTTTCTCTCTTTCATAATTTTAAATTAATCTCTTAACACAGATGCCTAACCAAGAATAATAAGTAAAAGAAATCTGATATAGTCTTTACACAGAATTTGAACATGATTATTATTGATGATTACTTTTTAAAAAATCAACCATTTTTATGAATGAAACCATTCCTTCTGCACTCTCTTCCCCCAGGAGATAATAGTTACTTTTTTTGTATGTTCCTGCTGCCAACATAATTTAATTGAATTCATCCTAGTAACAAAAAATAGATGCATTTTGACATGGGTCCTCAAGTTCTCAAAACAACTTGATAAATGTAATTGGACATTCTTGATTTTTAATCTGATTTGCAGAGCTTCTGCAGATCTGTGTACTCAAATAATATATCCTTAGGTTATTAGCACATGTACTCAAGTCACAAAGGCAAGGCAGTGTTGGAAATCTAAAAGAAACACAGGAAATACAGGAAATAATCAACAAGTGTCTGTTTCTCTCTGTGTATATACTCAATAACCTGTTGAGTATTTCCAATAATTTCTGTTTGTACATTCAACTCACATAATCTTCATTTCACTCACATAAACAATTGTTAAAACATTCTGGCAACTCAACAGCTTCCATAAACAGTCTTCTAAACAATACCTTTATGTTGATTTGTGGAGGTAGGTATGATCTTTCAATATTATAGTAAATCTGTAATTTACAAATCCCAGATCCTCTGAGATATTTGTATCATTGATAGTCACAGGTGAGATGCCGGACGACTGGAGGTTGGCTAATGTGGTGTCATTATTTAAGAAAGGTGGTAAGGACAAGCCAGAGAACTATAGACCAGTGAGCCTGACATCGGTGGTGGGCAAGTCGTTGGAGGGAATCCTGAGGGACAGGATGTACATGTATTTGGAAAGGCAAGGACTGATTAGAGATAGTCAGCAGGGCTTTGTGCATGGGAAATCATGTCTCACAAACTTGATTGAGTTTTTTGAAGAAGTAACAAAGAGGAGTGATGAGGGCAGAGCCATAGATGTGATCGATATGGACTTCAGTTAGGCATTCAACAAGGTTCCTCATGGGAGACTGGTTAGCAAGGTTAGATCTCATGGAATACAGGGAGAACTAGCCATTCGGATACAGAATTGGTTCAAAAGGTAGAAGACAGGGTGGTGGTGGAGGGTTGTTTTTCAGACTGGAGGCCTGTGACCACTGGAGTGCCACAAGGATCGGTGCTGGGTCTACTACTTTTCATCATTTATATAAATTATTTGGATGCGAGCATCAGAGGTATAGTTAGTAAGTTTGCAGATGCCACCAAAATTGAAGGTGCAGTGGACAGCAAAGAAGATTAATTCAGATTACAACGAGATCTTAATCAGATGGGCCAATGGGCTGAGAAGTGGCAGATAGAGTTTAATTCAGATAAATGCGAGGTGCTGAATTTTGGGAAAGCAAATCTTAGCAGGACTTACACACATAATGGTAAGGTCCTAGGGAGTGTTGCTGAACAAAGAGACTTTGGAGTGCAGGTTCATAGCTCCTTGACAGTTGGGTCACAGGTAGATATTTCCTTTATTGGTCAGAGTATTGAGTACAGGAGTTGGGGAGGTCATGTTGAGGCTGTACAGGACATTGGTTAGGCCACTGTGGGAATATTGTGTGAAATTCTGGTCTCCTTCCTATCGGAAAGATGTTGTGAAACTTGAAAAGGTTCAGAAAAGATTTACAAGGATGTTGCCAGGGTTGGAGGATTTAAGCTATAGGGAGAGGTTGAACAGGCTGGGACTGTTTTCTCTGGAGCATCAGAGGCTGAGGGGTGACCTCATAGAGGTTTATAAAATTATGAGGGGCTTGGACAGGATACATAGACTAAGTCTTTTCCCTGGGGTGCGGGAGTCCAGAGCTAGAGGGCATAGTTTTAGGGTGAGAGGGGAAAGATATAAAAGACGCCTAAGGGGCAACGTTTTCACACAGAGTGGTACATGTATGGAATGAGCTATCAGAGGAAGTGGTGGAGGCAACATTTAAAAGGCATCTGGATGGGTATATGAATAGGAAGGGTTTGAACGGATATGGGCCGGGTGCTGGCAGGTGGGACTAAATTTGATTGGGCTATCTGGTCGGCATGGACGAGTTGAACTGAAGGATCCGTTTCCATGCTACACATCTCTATGACTCTCTGACTCTGCTTGTCTGTGTAGTCTAATACAGTGAGAAAAATCTACATTTTTTAAGAACAAAAATTAAGTAACTCTACATACGGAGATGCAGAATAAAATATTTAATACTACAACCACTTCTTTTTGCATGGACCAAAATTCTCTCAGTACACTTAACTTCTGTATTCCATTCATAACAATGCTTTGTTTGATAAATAATAAAATCGCAGAAAAAAACTCAGAAAAAGAATTCAGTAACAGACAACAATGTGAGCTTGGATTTATATAAATCTCCGTTTCAGGAGTGGGTTGTATAAGACTCAGATGCCAACAATAATATGGAACAAAGATCATAAGGACTGCAGATACATGGGGAACAGTTCAGTCAACAGATTCCGCCCACCCATTAGTTGAAGTTTAATATATAGTGTTGCAGGAATATAAGGTGTTATATTTTGCTACCAATGTGCTTTGATCAGTTCAATGTCACTCAGTATCTTCATTGCAAAAATTAACCCAAGTAGCTGAATAACCATGAGAATTACACCAATTGCACCAATTGAATCTATGTTGCTATTAAACCAACTAGTGAGCTGTGACATGCACCCACGTAGGTAAATATAATTCTGGGCTGTCACTTCTTCCATATGTAGAGTGCCGAAGCCACACTGAGAGTTTATAACTGTGCCATTTTCTTGAGGATTGATGCAACATGAAGCAGGGGCTCCACACGCATGGACACCTGGAGAGCTGCAGTTAAAATACCTGCAAAAGGAGAATGTAAATCAAGCAATTTAAAAACATGTCATTTGTTCTGTTTTTATCAGAGAAAACATGTGTGATCTGAATTTGTTTCCAGTTTCTAAACGTTTGCGCTGGCTGCCTCTCTTTGCTCAATTGGTAATTATATAATGACTCTTGACTGTTTCATAATGACCAACAAAACTGCTATGCTACAGTCCACCAGAAAGAAACCTTGCTATGATATCAGACAGGCGGTGTCAATGGAATTATCTATGCTTACGAAGACTTCCGCTGACTTAATTGACAATATATCTTCACTAAATCTGTGGATATGAGTCAGTCTGTCTATTAACCCACGCTCATTTTCTGATTCACTTATCAGACATATTGAAGGATTGAAAGGTGATAAATGTTACCAAGGCATTGTCCACACGCAACAAGTCCTGGCTCAGGCCTCAAACTCAGAAAACAATGCTCCCACTTTACCATAAGATTTGCTGTGTGCATAAACAGTACCAACCAAAGTGAACCAAACATATAGCCATCAGGAAGGTGGTCAGAATGGTCCCAATGTGACAATAAGTTGCAACTTTATGGAAAGAATGCTTTTGAACTTTTGACATTTTAAAACCACCTTTGACATTGTGTTACACAGCCAGTTTGAAATCATCCTCTTCATTTTCTAGGCTACATAAATATGTGCATCATACATATTTATATCACAAGCCTTCAATTCTTTCATGGAATTTTGATATGCCAACAAAAAATAACTGGCAAGTGAATATTTTAAATATGGAAAAGTAAATATGATTTTTATTTTAAGGCTGCAGCATGTATCAAATACAAAATCAAAGGCACATCTATTTTATGGCACCAACTTTTTCATTATGGAACCATATAAACAGAAAATTGTCCTATAAATGTTTAATGTAAGAGCCACTAGTTTAGTCAAGAAGGCAAGTTTACTTTTTAATTTCATGAACTATTTTAAACAGCTTTCCTCCTTTATTAAGGTACAAATTGAAAGAATAGAACAAATTAAATGAAAATGATTTTAATAAACTTTGAAAAATTAGCAAAATATTATGGATGCTGGAAAGAAAATACAGAGAATACAGTGTGTGTGAACTCAGTTCTGAAGAACAGTCAATTCAGACTCAAAACGTTTCCCTTTCCACAGATGCTACCAGACCTGCTGAGTTTATCCAGCATTCTCTGTTTGAGAAACACGACATTATATTCAGGACTGAGGAACACTTTTTTTAACTGCTGCTTTTTTTTCTTGTTGAAATAGCACTAAGGTAGACATTTGGACTTTTAATTGACCATTATATGGCAGATATGCCATTATATGACAGGCATGTATCACATGATGCATTACATGTGACTGACACATGAGTCATATTTCATAGAGATGTACAGCACAGAAACAGACAACTCATCCATGCCGACCAGATATCCTAAATTAATCTAGTCACATTTGCCAACACTTGGCCCATATCACTTTAAACCCTTCCTATTCATATACCCATCCAGATGACTTTTAAATGTTTTAATTGTACCAGCCTGCACCACTTCCTCTGGCATCTCATTCTATACACGCACGACCCTCTGCGTGTAAAAGTTACCCCTTAGGTCCCTTTTATATCTTTCCCCTCTCACGTTAAACCTATGCCCTCTAGTCCTGGTCTCCCCCACCCCAGGGAAAAGACCTTGTCTATTTACCCTATCCATGCCCCTCATGATTTTATAAACCTCTATAAGGTCACCCTTCAACCTCCAACACTTTCTGAACGTACCTTTTGGCTAAAAATTTTCCATTCTATAACTGCTCTGCACATCCTTGGCTCATTTTCTGCTGATACTTCATCTTGAGCCATTTTCTTTGGCTGTTTGTGCCAGTGGGGGTTTGCAGTTGCTTTGCACTCTCAGGAGCAGTACAAGAGACAGGTGCAGATCTCTGACTCAGGCTGCTAAAAAACAAATTTGTGCAAGGATACATGCAGATATCTTATAGTAAGTGCCGTGGAAACATTTAAAAAAGTAGTGGGAGTTGTCGATTCAGCCTTATATATTTCCAACGATTTATCAATTTTTCTAACATCTCGTGAATTTTATATAAGATCACGTAGATCAGGAACAGAGGTTGAGAAATAAGGACAAAACCCTGCAGATGCTGGAAATCTGGAACAAACGCAGAGGACGCTGGAGAGACTCAGCCGATCTGGCAGTATCTGTGGACAGAGAAACACAATTAACATTTCGAGTCTGATATGTCTATTCTGTAGAGCTGAGTTCACACCTGTTGAGTTTCTCCATCATTCTCTGCTTCTGGCGTGAAGAAGGTCTTTTATTTTATTTAATAAATCCCCCTGCTGAAAGTGAGCATGACGACAATTTTCACTAGGAATGAAACTCTGCACAGAACTCTTTTGGCACAATGGATCTTCCATTATCTCGAAATCCATACTAAACACAGGTTAGAACATTGGTCAGAATGTGTTGTAAATCTGGCTGTTAACCTACTCACATGTTTAATTGCCAATCGTGATAGGACTCGACCCCGCAGCACATTAACCCTTGTTGGATCTCGTTGATAATGAACCGAACATCGGGATCGTCCTGATACCTCTTGACGCCCAGGGTCATGCCGTTCTTCAGAAAGTGTTCGATTCTATCCCTCTGGGCGTAGACCACGATCCCGCCTATGATCTCCGCCGTCACGAACATGATGATGCCAGCCACGAAGAATTTCAGCAGACACTGGTTCTCCCTCAGGGCCCCCACGCAACCAGAGCAAGGAAAAACACCAACAATCAGTCCCACAACAACGAACGCCAGCATTGGGTCTGTGCTCAGAGAGCTGATGTTGGCCAGCTCCAGAGATTCTTTGTCTATGAGTCCCCAGACCCCGATCCCAAGAATCAGGTAGCCCAGCAATGTAAACATGAAGTTGGACAGGAACATCAGGTACTTGACACAGCCGTTGACTTTGTTGTTTCGGCAGTGCTGCTTATACTGCTGGCAGAGCCACTGGGGGCCGAGCTCAGACTGCAGATCGCTCTGCGTTTCAGCACCATCCGCTTGTGGACAGCGACTGCTCCCTGCCTGTCCCATCTCATCATCTTGGAGCCTGCCTTCCTGTTGAATTGGGGTGTAATGGGGAATAAAGAGATAAGAAAGGGATGGTCACTGCGACACTGGACTCACTAGTGGTCAGATATTTAGATAGGTTTCTACACTAGGAGCATATCAAAAAGCTGTGACTACAGGCAGCCCATTCAGTTTACGTGATCCTGCCAAAACCTGACCATTTCTAATTAACGACATGAGCAAAAACCGACATAACACGTGTCACCTTGTTTCTAGCAGTACACCTTTAGAAACACATTAAATAACATTGAATACCTTATTTTGTTTTGTTCATTGAATTTAGGAAAAGAGCACGTCATTACCCTACTATTTCCTTTTTGCACATTCATGAATATAATTTACTCATGCATTGTCTCCACACAGTCTGCCAGACAACATTACTCCATTCCAACTGTACACACACCTACACAACTGCTCATCCATTCATTCTAGTTACTCAATCATGCACACTGTCACTTACCTAGACATGACAGTGCAATACAATACAATTGTAAAAACTGAAAGAACTGCGGATGCTGTAAATCAGAAACAAAAATTGGAAAAGCTCAACAGGTCTGTCAGCATCTAAGGAGAGAATCAGATGCGTTTCGGGTCGAAGCACTAACTCTGATTGTGTCCACACAATAGAATTGTATATTTGCTATAATTTTAAAACTTCCTTTCACGTATACTATCCAAACTGCTGCCAGACCAGTTGTGTTTCTCCAGCACTTGGACTCCCTTAGCATGCTTGCATGTAATGGAGGGAATTTTGTTAGATTGCCACTTCTTCACGCAGTGCTGTGGAGCACTATGTTGTACTTTGTACTTCTTTTGGTAATTATACTTTCTGCACATTTTAGCCCAACACCTTCTTGTAAAACATACCTTGCATGTGTCACAAAACAAATGGCACTGCTTTATAGAGTGAGACAAGCCATGCTTTGTACAAGGTTTGCATGTTCCACTGAACCTGTTCACAGCTGCAATAGTTATTCCAGAATCAAGTACTTCTGCTGGCCTGGTTTGTCCAGAAGTGCCTTTCAGGTGGATTTTAAGGGTGTAGAGGCAATGGCCAGTTCCATAAGCCTTTCAGCTAAGTTGGCATATTGAAATCACATTCTGTACTTTGACTATGAATTGGTCAATCACTTCACCTAGCTATTGATGGTATGACATGAATGCAAGTGTGTGTATCTTGGCATTCAATGCAGTATAATGTTGATCATTTAAAATCTGAAAATCCTTTTATCAGGATCATTGCATCATTGTCAGAAACAAAGGAGAATTCTATTCTTAAGTCTTCAGTGCCCAAAATGGGAAGACATTTATCTGCCTATCATTCTTTTTCAGTTATATGATGATCCATAAAGTTTCTTTAACCAGTTGAAGCTCTTAGAGAATGTCAGTACATGATCAGACTATAGTGGGATGCTTCCCATCTTCCTTGTGCAACTTTTGTGCTTTCTAAAATTCCAGTGTAAAAATCTGTAATACAGTGTGATCCTTTTCTATTTTTTATATATTGATCTGTTAATTTTTGTTCATGTTGCTTTAAGGTTGCTGTTCCTTTAAAATTTGCAGATTTATGCCTGTAGATGGCATTGTCAGCAATTCCACTTCTGACATCACTGTGCAGTTTGTGGTATTCTATGCTATATACCACATGGACTCATTCTTGTTGAGACAAATGTCTTGAGGTTTATAAATAGCACCAGATATTTACATAGACCCACATTATCACAGTCTGGATCAAAAACAAAAATTGTTAGAAAAACACAGCAGGTTTGGCAGCGTCTGCGGAGAGAAATCTGAGTTAATCTTTAGGGTCCAGTGACCCTTCCTCAGAGCAGTCTGGATTCTGTGTTTACTGAAGTACTGTGTATTACATACACACAGCTAATTGAGTGAAGATACTACACTGAGTCCCTGAAATAGACAGAATGATTAAAGGCAAGAAGTGTCTTGTCTTTATGAAATCCTGCAGATTTATAGGAGTAGGATTATTCTCCTCATTTTTGTTAATTTATCTTTCAAAATATTTTGGTAAATTTCAAGTAAAGAGCATTCATAGATGGAATACTGTTACATTATCATTCATCAAAAATGCCTTAACTGTTCAAAGTTTAAAATCAACAAAGATTTCTCTGTTTCAGTCACTAGTGTATTTCTAAACGATGCCGAATAGGAAGATCATGGGATCATGTCCCAGAAGCTCTCTATTATAAAGGTCATTTGCAGAACCCTAAACTGAAAGATTTTTGTAGTTAGACACATTCAAAATTATGACAAAGTGAGGACTGCAGATGCTGGAGATCAGAGTCAAAAAGTGTGGTGCTGGAAAAGCACAGCCGGTCAGGCAGCATCCGAGGAGCAGGAGAGTCAATGTTTTCAGCATTAGCTATTTATCATTCCTGCTGTTCGAACGCTGCCTGACCGGTTGTACTTTTCCAGCATTGCATTCAAAATTATGCCATTTTACTTTAAAAAGCACATTGTCACTAATAAAAATGTTTTACTTTTTTTAAAACTTTTGAGGCTCTGCACCTTCATCTCTCTCAGGTTTTCTTCATTCACCCTCAAGTCCTCTCTCAGCAGTTTTTATCCATAAGGCCTATCTCCTGTGCTTTGAACCCACTTCAACTAAACTCATGACCATCAAACTGCCTTTCCTGATTGTCTTGTTATAAATGGTCTCGTTTTATCAGGCTTTCTCCTGTTTTATTTTCCAGATGATGCCATTGTGGCCTACTCAAATGTCAACCCTTGAAGGACCCTTTGTCCTAATTAATTAACGTTCAATGTCAAATGCTGCTTTCCTCTCCAAGAGCAGAGAACTTGCTTTCATCTCTCAGGTACACACTTATTTGTCCTGCAACTCTTTTCAATCTTTCTCATCTGGTTCTTGTCCCTTCCACAGCAGCAAATCAATTACCACAGTTATAAATGGTGATCCCTGTCACTGTGATGGATTATTCTTCCTTACTGCTCTGCAGTCTTCTACAATCAGTCATGCCATTCTCTGTCAGCCCATCACTCCTCTGTTGTCTAAGTCAGTGGAACAGCCATCTTGTGAGTTCCAATGCAACAATGGAAACAAACATAGCCAGAGCATCAGTTCCTCTGTGGTTCCAACACCTCAGGAGGTTTACCAAGGATCTATCCCCTTCATGCAAGTATTGTCCATCCTTGTGTCCCTAAGTATCTCTGTAATCTCCTTTGGCCCTTCAAAACCCCACACCTCATTACCATCTTTGCTGTTGTTTTTCTGACCCCCCCGACCCCCCAAATGTTGTGACTCTCCTTTTGCCTCATTAATGGTGAGCTACTGAAGGGAGTTGCTCTGGAAATACTCATTTGCAAATTTCCACTTGGCCTCTTTTAAGAGTCTTCTTTGAAAAAATCTCTTTGACCAAATCTCTTTTTTGACACATTTTCTGAACTCTGCATTTTACAAGTATTTTCTACATATAAAGCATAATATAAAAGAATTATTATAACTATGTTTTCTTTCAGAAGTCTGGTCAGGATTATGCCTTGTTGAAAAAGTTAAAATCTTTTCCAAATCAATATCCTATACTTTAATACATTGAAAGAAAGGGAAAGGCTGGTAAAGAATTAAAGAAGTAAATGTGGAGATTGTTTCACAATTTATTGCCAAATGGTCATAGGAATTTTTGTTTATTAGTATGTACATTGATTGGAACAAACTTTTCAGCCTGTATTAATGTTGCATAAAAAATTCAGTAAACCAAAAACATTGCACAACCTAATGCTTCTCTAGTGGCAATTTGACAACTCACTCAAACAAAATCCAATTAGCAAAGACAAGCAGGGAATTTCTGATAGTTCCTTAATTGCCTTTATGTGGAATTTGTTTTGTTTCATTTTATTTGATTGGCCAAAACATTTGCTAACATATTTTTTTCATGTTATTACGTGTTTTACATTATTTATGCTACAGAATGTAATGAGCAAGGATCATAACCCCAGATCATCTCCGGACATATTGAACATTCAATTGTATTTGCATCTTTTACAAAGAGGAGATACAACCAAAAGGTTATTGTGGATGCAAATTCAGTGGTGGTCTGGAGAGGAATCCTAGAATTTCATACCTGAAGCTATCAAGAAAGCTTCAAAGGGACAAGTGAACTAAAAGATTAGATTAGATTACTTACAGTGTGGAAACAGGCCCTTCGGCCCAACAAGTCCACACTGACCCGCCGAAGCGTAACCCACCCATACCCCTACATTTACCCCTTTACCTAACACTACGGGCAATTTAGCATGGCCAATTCACCTGACTTGCACATCTTTGGACTGTGGGAGGAAACCGGAGCCCCCGGAGGAAACCCACGCAGACACGGGGAGAACGTGCAAACTCCACACAGTCAGTCGCCTGAGTCGGGAATTGAACCCGGGTCTCTGGCGCTGCGAGGCAGCAGTGCTAACCACTGTGCCACCGTGCCGCCCACGAACTGAACTGTAATCTGAACTGTAATCTCTTGTGAGTATCCCACAGGAAAAGTCTGGACAGGAGAAATATTTTGTATTTTCCCCTTTCAAGAATAAACAAGGACAATAGTTAAAAGGCCAGATACAACATTGGTCTGTGTGTGCTAGTGGGTATACAGTGCTTGTGTGTGCTAATGGGCTAAGGTACTCATGTAAACTAGTGTGGGCTAAAGTGCTTGTGAGCTGTAAAAATCTTAGTCAAAGAACCATCTGCTTAACACCATTCATTGCTAGTAAAGAATTCATTTGCTTTGAGTGCTGGAAGTCACTTTGTCAGCCAATTCAAAACGAAACGGGAAAATCTTGAAATTAGTCACTCAACTATAAACATTCTACAATCAAATTCCACAAATGACTCAGAGATTAATCAAAATATCTTTTAAATTTGCTTTTTTTGGACTCACCTCATTTCCAATCTGTGTGTTGTCTGCTACGTAATTATTTCTTCTCACATTTAGTAACTTATTAACTCACTCATTCATGAACTCAAGAAAGCCTGGTTAAATTGTTTCCATTTAAAACAAATTTATTTGGTCTGGGTGAAACATACACACGAGGAAAGAGATTTTTTTTTAATGAACCTTGTTGCATCAAATCCAGGAAGGTGAATGAACAAAGAAAGGGAGCTAGTTCATCCCTTCTTACCCAAGAGTTTGGCAGCTTGTTCTGTTTGGAACAGTAATAAGTTGGGGAATCTCACCCAGGGACTGGTCATATCAAGAAATAATGTACAACATGCAATAGATTAAAGAGAAGGGTCAGGCAGCTTCCCTGGAGGGAAAGCAAGCTGACATTTTGAGCCTAGATGACTCTTCATCAGAGCTGAAGTGAAGTATGAAGTTCTGACAAAGAGTCATCTGGACTCACAATGTTAGCCTGTTTTCTTTCAATGGATGTTGCCTGACCTGCGGTGATCTGCAGCATTTTTTGTTTTCAGTTCAGAATCAAGCATCTGCAGTAATTTGCTCCTAGATTAAACAGAAAGTGATTTATAAGCAAAGCTAATGATAAACCATGGATTATTGAAAGAAAAAAGGGACATTTATATAATACTTTATCACAACTCACAGGCAGTTCCAAAATTACTTCATGCACAATTAATTACTGTGAATGATAGTAACTGTTGACATACTGTGTACTTTGCAATTCACTGCCACAGCATTTGAGGTACACAGCACTCTCTCCTTATTTTATTTGATTGTGGGATGTTGTCACTGGTTAGACCAGCATTTATTATTTAAACCTAATTGCCTGGAAGATATTTAAGAATCAACCACAGAGTCACATTTGATTCAGATTTTATTTCCTAAAGGACAGTAGTGAAATCTTCGCACAAACTTTGAAGTAGTGAACCAAGTGGGATTTTATGACAATCGACAATGGTTATATGATTGCCATTAGATTAGCGTTTTAGTCCAGACTTTGACTAAACTGAAATTTCACCATTTTCCATAATGGGCTTCAGGCCCATGTCCACAGAACATTAGTTTGGGGTTCTATGTTACTAATCCAGTGACATTACCAACACACTGCAATTTCATACTCATGTAATGACTGTCACACTGGCCAAGGTCTTCGTGTCCTCGAGTGGAGTTTGATTTCATAATCTTCTAAATCATTCTGATGAACAGCTGATGACCGAAAGATTCACTATGATGTTTTCAATTAATTGCAATATATCCACTTTTCAGATCCTCATTTCAACATGACTGACCATATAACTAATGTACTGACCCATACCTTACCCATTCTTCAGAAAATTACACTAAGAAAAATGGGCTTTCAGTCTTTGGAAACATTCTTTCACAGCTGTTTTTTAAATGTGGAAATTTCTGTGCATTGAGATTACTTCCACATTCATAACAAACTATAACTTGAAATTGTGAGGCACAGATATTAACAGTAGATATAATTTTATTGAGACCCAATATTTGAGTGAACTCACAATGCCATCATACATTGCAATTGTCTAAGCAAAGATAATCAAACATGACTTCTCAAGGAGATAATGTACATATTAAACAAAGGAGACCGTACTTCTATGTCTGTTGTCAATGTCTTTTATTTGGCTGATTAATAAATGGCATTTTTTTCAAACTTTGTAAACTGTATTTTCTTTCTTTCATAGCTTTTTTCAATGACTCCTTGAAAAATCCAGAAAGTTGTTATGATGAGAGGTTATTTTGCTGAAAAGTTAACTTCACTTTCTCTCCAAAGATGCTGCTCTTGTCGAGTATTCCCACCATTTTCTAATTTCATTCCATAAGGAATAGTGTAATTCTATGAAAATTAAGATGCTTCCATGGAAATGATACTAAGCATTCACGCATCAAGATGGCATATCATTATCAAATAATCACTTATTAAAGTTATCAAAGTTATCATTATGATCTTTTACCTTGAAAATCAAAGGACTGAGTTCACCCACATCTCCCTTCTTGATAAAAGGTAAACACTGGATCATTTTCATCATGAACTGCACAATGGATCTATTCAATTTCTGGTCAACGTTAATGGAAAGTTTTCACAAAAAGTCAAAACTGTTGTTTCACCAGCAATCAAGTGAATCAACGAGAAGTAACGAACCCAAAAGAAAAGTTCCTGAATCATGTGAGAGTCACAGCCAAGCGATTAGAGGGGAAGATCTAAATCTCTTTTACTGAAAGCCAGTCTTGCTTTTCCACAGTGTCCATTGTGTTAGAGGGGAGGATCTAAATCTCTTTGCAAAAACAAGACTGGCTTTCAGTAACAGTGTCCATTGCGATTAGAGGGGAGGATTAAACCTCTTTTACTGAAAGCCAGGCTTGCTTTTCCACAGTGTCCATTTTGTAGAGACTGCTGATGATTGGTCCGCAATGCTCTGACATAAGTTCACACAGGTCAAAGCAAGTTACTGAAGTATAGTTTGCTGGAATAGTCCAAGTTTAATTCCCTGTATTTTTCAAACTAAACATTCAGCACGTAATCATTCATCTCCAATATCATGCATAGTTACTATCATAATATTATCCAAATTATCATGCATAAAAAAATGTGAATTTCTTGATACCTCACTGAGGTAAAGTGCCTCTTGATTGATAATTCCAATGCAGCCAGTTTTGTATATTCCATATGGGTTGCCCAAGCTCGTCAAGTGATCATAACCACTATCTTAGGTCAGTTGTGTACTTTTTACATCCCTTGTTCAACTATCAACATTTCCCACAGAAGTTTTGATCACATAAATAATCAGCTACCTTTGTGGGATGGTCACATAAATAGCCAGCTATGTAAAGTCACAGACCAGATTTACCATCATTTCAATGCTCACCTCCAAGGCATCTAATATTATTCAGGATCTTCAGATGCATTTAAAATTTTAAATGCCAGTTTGATTATGCAGTTTTTGATACTGAGATGTAACAGAAAATTGGCCATAATTTTGCATTTAAAAAAAAATTTGCTCAGACTGTCAGGATACATTTGTATTACAACAAGAAATTTCCCTCACCTCGTTCAGTGTCCTAACTGAGGACAGGCACATCTGATTTTTCTTCCCCAGCCTACTCGCACGGCGCTATTGCAATCTTGGCACAAGCTTTGCACCTGCAAATTGAGGAGGAAACATGCTTATGCTCAGTGATATAGCATGAACTTTGAGAAAGAAGCAAAGATGGTGAATGTCTGATGTAACAAGCTTTCACCCCTTTTCTGCTTTGCTTTATTTGGTGAGTGCCAATTCTCCAGAGAAAGTAAACAGATAAATCCCCCAAAATCTGAATATCGCTCACAGGGCTCACGTTTAGTCAGCCCTGCACCATTCTGTTTACCCTCACTATCCCTCTGAGTTATTTTAAAATTTGAGTCGAGACAATAGAGGAGCATGTTCCATAGATTGTTGACTGATTGCTATTCTCATCTGAATTTAACATAGGAAATGAAAGCTCAGGTTCAGCAAAGTCTGCAGACTCAGCTCATGGACTAACATAGAGAGGTTCTTTGCTGATGATTGCACAATATTCAGCACCATTCACAACACTTTAGACACTGAAGCAGATGGTGTCAAAATACAGCAAGATCTAAATAATATCCATCCCACAAATGAATAACAAAACGTTCTGGACAAAATAATTTGTAATAAGAGTCAAATGTGACATTTGTAATCTTACTCCTTAGCAAGGGTTACAGGTAGTAGGTGTTGAATTTTCTCTTGCTTGAAATATCTATCCTTTTTTGTATTCTTTGGTTAGTCCTGACTCTCTATTTTTTTGTTCATACAACTCTTAGGGGTAAGACAAATTGTGTATGACCGATGTTTCTCTTCTGCTAAGTTGAACTAATAATCCACTGCCTTCTCAAACCTACAGACAAGACATACAACATCCACAGGTATTCCTGGGAGCTCTTACCATACAAACTACAGAAGACTAAAAATTCCCATTCTGGTTTCCTGACATATGTGGATCCCATGGGTCCATCCTTGATCCATCCCAAATCTTGAAGTTAAGATAATTTGCATATGGTGACTACTATCTACTTGGGATTTGGTGGATTAGGAATGCTTGTATACTACATTGCCTCAACATAAATTGACTAACGACTCAAGCTGGAGATCTTTGAAAAAGTCATTGCAAGACAACATTTCATAATTTCTACTTTCACGATTTCAAATGGTCACTCCAATGTCAAATACTATAGGAGAGAAAGCTAGATGACCAATTCAATCCAGAATTGGCCCACTCCCACCTGAATCCAGCTCTGCATGCATGTAAACCTGGCCATTGTTGAAAATCAATGGTCACTCATTTAAAACAAAAATTAGGCCTTTCTTTTCACTAGGAGGATTGTGAGTCTTTGGAGCTCTCTTCCTCAAAAGGTGGTGGAAGCAGTCCTTGAATATTTTAAAGGCAGAGGTAGATAGGTTCTTGTCAAGCAAGGGAGTGAAAGGTGATCAGGGCTAGGTGGCTATGTTAATTTGAGCCGGCAATGGTCTTATTTTGCCTTATTATACAGCAGAGCAGGCTCAAGGGGCTGAATAGCCTTCTTCTGTTCCAATTTATATGTTTGTTATGTTCTATATACCTAATTTAAGGGCACATCAAAAAGGAATAATAGAATGGGATTGGTGGTATTCTAATAGGGTGATATATTTCTCAGAGCCCTAGCTGTTGATGTCTTCCAGAGCCAATTGGGGTTTGGGAAAGGTCCCAAATAAAAGCTGCACATCCCGAGACATGACAGAATTATCAGATGCTGAAAGAAAAATAAGAGTAGAATCCCGTTACAACAAGGTTCTGATTTCAGCCCATCCAAGCAATGTTGAAGATAATGATGAGATTAGACACTGCATGCAATATTAGTATAATAAAGCCAGATTTGGATATTAAAAGTGCCCAAGGTGTTCCTCAGACTTCCTAATAATGCTGAGACTCAGTTGGAATTGATAGTTGTGCTCAGACAGAGCAGACTGGGAGAATAAATTCACTAAACATTTACATTTCCACTTTTGCGAGATCTTTATGTGTGTTTATATACATGTGTGTAAAACTCAGTATGTAGAGAGCCCTATTTTTATACAAGTATTAGAAATCCAGTTGGCGAATTTGTATGGTGCTGCGTGGATGGAGGCAAGTGGTATGTGGAGCACAGAAACTAAACTTTAAATGAAGCATGATGGTCTTCAAACCACATGAGAAATCTTTATCAATAGCTTCTGTTCGGCTGTAACCTAGTATGGAAATATAGAAAAATAAACTATTTCATTTAAACCCCTTGTGGTTCCTCACTTAATAAAAATGAGTAATGAATATCTAATCCACGTTTTCCCTTCCCTAGTTACTGTAGTTACTGCATAATCTATCCTGAACAAATAGGAATATCCACATTACCTCCATCAATTTTTCACTACAGTAGTCAATTACTAATTCACTTTCAGTAGAGCAGATTATAAATTGCAATTTTATTATATTAGCTATTGTGTTCAGGTGATAAACTGTAAAATGAGACATGTACAAGGTAAAATAATATCCATGGTATTCACATAAGGAATGTCTTGAAAATTAAATTGAACTGAGAACATAGGACAAACAAACTGATTCTTGGATCTTCTGCTTTGCATAAAGTTTAATCAACAAATGAAGTTAACTATCAGCTGCAGTTGATGCAAAATTTGTTGAATATTTAAAAAATAAATATACCTTAATGGAAGCATTCCTAGACAGATGGATGGATGGTGAATATTGGTTAAGTGAGCTTCTTTACCTATATGTATCTTGTGATCGAAAAGCTTCAAGCATTTTGCTATTAACAATTAACCTCTAACTAACTTCAGGATCACAGTAATGTAACTTTATGACTGGAAACGGACCATTTTAAATACAGTTACATACTATCAGTGGATTAATACATTTTGCATAGCTATAGCACTTGTCTCTTTGTGGCACATTGAATTCCAGATTAGCTGCATTCTTGCCAACGCATTTGGGGAAAATTTATAATAGAAATGAAGGTGCAAATTTATGACACTTGTGGGAACTTGCACTCAGTTTTGTGTGGCGATGCGTTGTTGTCACAACTGCTTCTTTCCAGCTTCAAGTACGAAAGTCACCATAGTCCCGTGCTCTCAAGAAAGAGGGAAGACTGGTGGTGAGTTTTACTGAAGGGTCAACATGTCTCAGGCAAAGGGTGATATTGAGGAGACAGGTCCTTCATGGTACCTCAGCCAGACTGGGAATCGAATGCATTTGCACCACTCTGCATCACAAACCAACTGTCCAGCCATCAGGGCTCTAGGGTTTTGCTACCACCTCCAGCTGCATGGTCTGGCTCTTTCAATCAAACTCACACCCCACTACACCAACCCCTATCCCAATTCATGTTCATATTGACTGTAGAATTACCCCAGTCCTTGCCATTCTAACATACTGCCATACCTTCCGTGCTGATACCTGAGTGAAGGCCTATGAAAAATTGTCAAATTCCCCAACCCTGTGATATAAGAAAGGGTAAGGTACTTCTTTGTAAATTAGAGATTCTCTTTCTCTTAGCAGTTACAAAGACAAAGCAAGCTTGTGGCATCTTGGGCTCGATATCATTGATTTCTTTGTGAGCAATGCCCAGGTAATTCACTACTTAAGTATGAAGGTTTTGAGCCTGTTACAGTCCAGGCATAACACCTACACTCTTCAAATTGTCAAAAACAGAAGGCAGTCATTTCATAGAGATGTACAGCATGGAACCAGACCCCTCAGTCCAACCTCTCCATGTCGACCAGATATCCCAACCCAATCTAGTCCCACTTGCCAGCACCCGGCCCATATCCATCCAAACCCTTCCTATTCATATCCCCATCGAAATGCCTCTTAAATGTTGCAATTGTACCAGCCTCCACCACATCCTCTGGCAGCTTATTCCATACACGTACCACCCTCTGCATGAAAAAGTTGCCTCTTAGGTCTCTTTTATATCTTTCCCCTCTCACCCTAAACCTATGCCCTCTAGTTCTGGACTCCCCCACCCCAGGGAATAGACTTATTTGAGGAAGACTTTTTCTGAGCTGGTGTTGGGAATTTACAGACAAACAGTAGACTGCGAACTTTTATATTCTCTCAAAAGACAATTAATCTCCCATATATGCCTTGACACTATTGATCTTTGAGACTTCAAAGGCTAAGGTCAAGTTAATACAGCTCTACTTTACAATAAGTTATTGGTTACACAGTATAAAGCTAGTGTTATTATAAAGCAGCATATCTTGTGTAGTGCCATGGGAAATCGATTGGCATTTATTTATATATGTATTAGTTATTGTATTGATGGTAGAACTTTGGGAAAATGTACTAAATCCTCAGTTAACAAATCATTTTCTGTAATACATTGTTGCCAAGCAGGAAAATATTGTTTGCTATACACACAGCAGTTAATGCACAAATGAATTTGCATTTGTAGAACATTTTTCAGAATGACCAGTTTTCTGAAAGTGCTTTAAAGCCAATGAAACGCCTTTTTTTTCTATGTAGTCACTATTGGAATATAGGAAACACAGCAGCAAATTTGAACACAGCAACCTCCCATGAACAACAATGGTGAAATGATCAATACCATGTTTTGTGTGATCTTGGTTGATGGTCAGGTATTGGCCAGGACACTGTGGGTAAGTCCCCTGACTTTCTGAGTAGTAATGCCATTGTAATTGTTTACATTCACTTGAAAAACTAGACAGAGATTCAGGAAACATCTTGTCCAAAGGACAAGTACAGCTCTCCCACAGTGCTGCACTGGGATGTCAACTTTGATTTTACGTGTTAAAGTCCTGGAGTAGGAAGTGAACCTCAAGAGATGGGTATGTGACCAAACTTAGTCATAGGTATAAACATGATGAAACAAATTTGAATTGTTGATCTTTGAATTTCATTTGCCAATTTAATATCTGGGAATTTCAGAACCAAGACCCTACCCAAGTTGGCCAAGATTCATAAAAAGTATTTGGATTTGATTAAACACAATCTGAGTCAAAATTAACATTTCATTCAAGTTCAATGAAAGTAGTCAGTTGACATCCTCCTCATCATAGTGAACTCACCACCATCACTCCCGATAGGAACCGTGGAAAAAGTCCTCATCTCCTGTTTGGTTTGCAATATTCTAGGAATATTCACATGCTAAAGATGAGGCACTGCCTGCATTTTTTAAGTTCAGCAGACACAGAAAACCCAATCCAGCTGTTTTTCAAAGGGTTTGTTTCTGGCAGGCAGGAGGAGATACAATCAAGGTTGCATGACTGAACACAGGCTGAGAAGAATTTCTCTCCTTCAGGAAGAAGCAAAGTGTCAAATTTGACATCATTTATTGGAAGTAGACATCAGACTACCAAGAATTTAAAAGATAACTGCAAGATTCGCTATTAATATGATCCAAGAATGTAACTTAGCAACTGTAATCTCAGATTAAAATCTAATACCCCAAAGGACACTAAGCTGTATATTCTTTTATCTTCTTTTGTACTGTACACTATCCTTTTTTAATTTTGTCCCTCTGTATGTATGAAGACCTAAGTGACTGCATAAAGGCCACAGACTTAATGTCACAATTTGATGATGCTTCCAGAGATAATGTGCTTATTCTTTCTTCAAAGTAATAAAATTGTGTGATTGGCTCATTATTGCATACAACAAAAAAGTTAACTTTATTTTTAATTGGAGAAAGCTACGGCCTCATACCTAAGGAGATTGAAAAGATGGGACCAGTTCATCATGCCCAACTTGGTTATGGCAGCTGCAAAAGTATACCATTCGAGTATAGAAAACAGGGAGTGTGTATCAACTTGTATCCACTTTTAGCTACTTGTATACAAGTAGCTAAAACAATGAAAAGCACCTAAAACTCAAACTGGAACAATCATTGAATCTCATTGAATTTGAAACTCACTTTCTAGTCTTACAGAAATGATAAAGCATCGTACTGACCCTGAGTGGTCATACAAGGGAATAACATGCATTTTTTTTCAGTAAATTGAGACTTGAATGTCTAATATTAAGCTCTCAAATTTTCTGTCCTGTACACAATGACAGAGCAGTTTTGAAAGTCATTTCCTCTGGTTGTAAAAATGCAGGCAAAGGTAATATTTCTTTCCATAAACCTGTAAAATGTGAATATTCACAGTGTAAATCAAGACGCTTAGTAAATCACAACATTAGTAACGACAACAAAATTGAAAGTGTAGTGCACATTTATGTCTGTTGCTGTTTGGCACACAAAAAATACTTATTTTTAGATATGCCTGATGCTGCTCTTGGCTTTTCCTCCTGCAATCTTCATTGTACCAAGTGTAGATTTCTCTGCTTGATGGCGATGGTAAAGTGGGGTGATTGTTACAACTGAGGTTGGAGGACTGAATTGTCACCCTCTAGTTCCACTACTGTAAGCTACAACATAAATATAAATGCCTAATCTTCTACATTGATGTGTTGGGTTCTTTTATCATTAAGGATGGGGATATTTGTGAAGCCTTGTCTCCAATGAATGTGTCATGTATGTGGCTGGAACATGGTGCAAGCATTGCCACACCGCAGTACATCCACCCCGTTAACTTATAAATGCTGTTAACCGTGGCATGCGACCTGATCTGCACTAAATATCAAAGCAAGACGTAAGTACTGTGAACCTTTAGGCTCTGGCTGAGGAGGAAAAGCACAAAACGGCAAATCAAAGCAAAGAAAGACAGAGATGATATGGGGATTGAAGCAGTCACAAAGAGAGTGAGTGCTAAGAGAGTCAACAAGAATCCTAAGTTTGAATCCATGTAATGGGTGTCTGCCCCTGTGCATGAAGTGTCTTTGCTGCAGCATTGCAATGAGAGGTGCTTGTGTGCTCTAAAATTCAGCATTGAAGTGCAGAACTGTATGAAAATGTTATTAATACAACAAACGGTATATGTATTGGCAGATGGGGGCAAGTGGTATTCCATAAGAGTCAGTGCATAAATTACAAATTTGCATTGAACTCAGAAATTAGAAGTAACAATATAAGCAGCTGGCATCCAAATTGCAGGGTATTTTCATATTGTGGAAGGCAGCAACAGCCTACAAGAATATATTGACAAACATACAAGTATGGGGCAAGCTAATGTTCAGTACAGAATAATTGGAAGGGTGTACATTTTAGGAAGAGAAAGAAGGAGACCATGTACTTCTTGTAAAATAAGAGTCAATAGCGTAGTGGTGCTCTAGCAATACAAAGACAAACAAAATACTTTAGTTTGTTGTCAAGAAGTACAGAAGTCAAAAGCAGACATCTTTAAATTTTGAAGGGATCAGATGGCAGCCACGAAGATGTTGTGAGTGAAGAGCTATGACTATAATAAAGCTAGCCAATTAATCCATTGAAAAATTCAGGAGAACCCTCTTTATTCAAAGTGATGGAGAATGTGAAACTCCCTGCCACATGAACTCAGTGAATAGCATAGACTTATTGAGGACAAGGTAGAGAAGTCCATATGATGTAGTAACATTAGGTCTGGGTTGTTAATAGAAGGTAATCTATATCCATATCAACAAACTATATTAATTATTAACCATTTGCAAGAAATAGTAAGGCATGACTCCTATGGTAAACTGCACAACTGGTCACTGTTCCAGTGGATCTGACATCATCATAACATAGCTACTTACGGATATGTTCAGGAGCATTAACTGGATTAATGATATAGTTAGAGCTGAAAATGTGTTGCTGGAAAAGCGCAGCAGGTCAGGCAGTAGGTTAAGTACTGAAAACGCAGTAGGTTAAGAATCCTCTAACAAGGATGCCTTCCTTGAAGAATCCTCTTACAAGGATGCCTTCCTTGAAGAAGCTCTCTTCCTCCCTCTACAAAGATTTCAGTGAGTCCCTCTCTCACTGCACCCCCCAGGTCATCTCCTCTGCACAGAAGCTACGCCCCTCCCCCAAGTCCCTCCTCCCTACCTTTTATCTTAGCCTGCTGGACAAACTTTCCTCATTCCTGAAGAAGGGCTTATGCCCGAAACGTCGATTCTCCTGTTCCCTGGATGCTGCCTGACCTGCTGCGCTTTTCCAGCAACACATTTTCAGCTCTGATCTCCAGCATCTGCAGACCTCACTTTCTCCTCAAAGATTTAAACCTACTGCGAATCCTCTTACAAGGATGCCTTCCTTGAAGAAGCTCTCTTCCTCCCTCTACAAAGATTTCAGTGAGTCCCTCTCTCACTACACCCCCCAGGTCATCTCCTCTACACAGAAACTACGCCCCTCCCCCAAGTCCCTCCTCCCTACCTTTTATCTTAGCCTGCTGGACAAACTTTCCTCATTCCTGAAGAAGGGCTTATGCCCTAAACGTCGATTCTCCTGTTCCCTGGATGCTGCCTGACCTGCTGCGCTTTTCCAGCAACACATTTTCAGCTCTGATCTCCAGCATCTGCAGACCTCACTTTCTCCTAATGATATAGTTAACCCTACATCTCCTCCAGAACACTCTTCTCACAAACTGTTAAACTCATGAATTATTCAGAAATTCTGTCCAATTGCTACATCCTACCCACTGCCAACTCCAGTCTCTTGGTCTCAAGGTATCAATCTCTGACAGGACTCTCAGATCTTTTGGAGGACTTGTGGGAATTAGGTGCTCCTTTATCATTTTCTTGGAAGGTAAAAGCATTGGTGTAGCAGAATTGGCTATTCTCATGACTACTGGCTCCTAAGCTGTGACATTTTTAATGACCTGAACGTAACAGCAATAATACTGATGAAGGAACTGACTGAATCTTATAACTGATTCAAGAGAAAAAAAATTATCCGATTTGACTGATTATAATTTCTTATAAAGGAAGACAATGAACTGAAATTCTTACTCTCATTTCCTCAGCATGACATTATGATTGAGGGATGAATATGATGGATGGAAAGAAGAACAAAGAGAATTCTGAAGAAAATTCTGGAGACCAGATATTAAGGGCTTCCTTGCCACATCTGAGGTAGGAATTTCACTTTCTGTGTCATTTCCAAACTTGCTTCAGTGTGAAGCTGCTGTGCTGCAGAAAGTAACATCACAGTAACTAAGAGAACTACATCATCAACTGCAGAATAAACTTCTGGATCAGGATTGTTAGGAAGTTCCAAGCAGTACTTCGATCCTCAGACTTACCATAGAACCCCTACAGTGCAGAAGGTAGCCATTTGGTCCATCAAGTCCACACTAACTCTCTGGACAGCATCTCACCCAAAACCAGCCCCCAACCGTATCCCGTAACCCCACATTTACCATGGCTATCCACCTAGTCAACATATCCCTAAACACTATGGACAATTTCAGTCTGGCCAATTTACCTAACTTGCACATCTTTAGACTGTGGGAGGAAACGGAGCACCAGAAGGAAACCCACGCAGAAACCAGGCAAACTCCACACATACATTTGACTGAGGCTGGAATTGAACTCAGGCCGGTGGTGCTGTGAGGCAGCAGTGTTAACCACCGAGCAGCATGTTCAACCTTAGGAACAGGCACGTTCCCAATAAGAATTTAACAGGCGATAGGAGTAACAGCTAGTATGGTACTTCTTCAGATAATTGCTCCGTTACTTGATTACTCTGTGGCACTGCTAATATTTGGGTTTTTAGTTTGGTAGTCATTTTTAGGTGATTGGACTTCACCAATCTCATTTAGATTTAAATTAAAACAGAAAATATCTGTCAGTTTCTGTGGAGGGTGAAACAGAGTTAATGCTTCACATTCACTCTGGCTCTTCTTCAGAATTGTTTGATTTATTTTAATACATTCATCTTAATTTGATGCCCAGATTTAAGCTTTTATAAGATATTTCTCAAATTCTCCATGACTTGCTGGCGAGTCTCAATTTTACGCTTCAACTGACTTTTTTGTCAATTAGGTAATCACTGAATATTCAATAATGGTTTGATCCAAGTTAGTGTTAAATATATAATTGTCCTTGGATAACGTTTTTGCTGGCTGCTGGCAATTGTTGTTGCACATCACCAGCAAGGTCATTAGAAAAGCAGATAAATTCAATTCTTCCTCAGATCATTCAACAAAAACATGCGGTAGCTCAAAACAGACTGCAGAGACTTAATCATCATCAATACTATGGTCAAACAGTGTAGCAAGTTCCCAAATCTTTTTATCTATTGTATTGTCTGCCTTTGTGTCAATATTATTCACTTCCATTCATTTCTGTAAGAGCGAATGGAGGTAAATTTGCTGCAGGTCACTGTTACTTTTGGTGAATCCTACTCCAGGATTCTTTTATCTTTCCTCAATTGAATTGAATTGCATTTATTGTCACGTGTACCCAAGACACAGTGAAAAGCTTTGTCTTGCGAGCAATACAGATCATATAGTTAAGTAGCATAGATAGTAAATAATTGATAAACAGTGGCAAAAACAAAAACACAGGTACAGGCTAATGCTAAGAGTTTGTGAGTCCATTCAGTATTCTAACAACAATAGGATAGAAACTGTTGTGAAACAGACTGGTGCATGTGTTCAAAATTTTGTACCTTCTCCCCGATGGTTAAGGTTGTAGAAAAACATTGTCAGGGTGGGATGGATCTTTAAGAATCTTGGCGGCCTTTCCTTGACAGTGATCCTGGTAGATGGATTCTATAGATGGGAGATTGGCCTTTGCGATTGTCCAGGCTGAGTTCACCACTCTCTGTAACCGTTTCAGATCTTGAATGGTACAGATGCCATACAGCTAGCGATACATCCAGACAGAATGCTCTCGATGGCACACCTATAAAAGTTGGCAAGGGTATTCGCCATCATGCCAAATTTCCTCAGCTGTCTGAGGAACAAGAGACGTTGTTGGGCCTTTGTAAGCAGTACGTCCACATGAAGAGTCCAAAAAAGCTTGTTGTAAATGAACACTCCCAGGAGCTTGACACTCTCCACTCATTCCTCCTCTGTGCTGTTAATGTGTGTGTGGGTGGGGGGGGGGGGGGGGGGGGCATGAGTAACATCCTGCCAGAAGTCAATAATGAGTTCATTGGTTTTGCTGCCATTGAGAGCTAGATCATTCTCATTGCACCATCTTTCCAGGTCTTCCACCTCCCGTCTGTAAACTGTTTTGTTGCCATCTGAGATTAAACCGACTATGGTGGTGTCATCATCGAACTTGTAAATGGCATTAGTTTGGTATTTGGCGATGCAGTCATGGGTATACAGTGAATACAGTAGCTGGCTGAGTATGCACCACTGGGGGGCTCCAGTGATGAGTATTAGTGACGATGAAATATTGTCCCCAGTCTTCATTGATTGTGGCCTGTGGGTCAGGAAACTGAGAATCCAGTTGCAGAGAGTGGGAGTGAAAGGAAGTGAAAGATCTTCCACATCCTCCTGTGGTCCTGTGGATGGAGGTTCTTCAATGAAAAATGGTTTGTGGAGTAATGAATCAATTTCTTATCAAGAAATAAAGTTATTTAATTTCTGCTGCAGCTAGTTAATAAGAAGGTTTCCATTCTATCCGCACATCCCTGTTTAATAAAGAACAATTTTGTTTGGAAACAATATACACAATATCAATGATCTCCATCCCATCCTCAAAAAGGATAGCCTGTATCTGCTCTCATACTTTTATTGTAATGCCTCCCACACCTTGAGGTGGAAGACGGTTTGAGAAATTGAGGCTTCAATCATGGTAGTGAATCTGAAAGAATGGCTACACTTTCCCCTGTAGCCAATTTATTGTCAGTGTATTTTCTATTAAACATGAAACATGCATGCCAGAAATGGTCTTTTGCAACCACCACGCTCCCCTCCCCCACCCAGGAAAATGGATCTTGTGCCTTGGCAGCATTTACTTCTTGCATAGTTGTCGATGCAGGTGGTTTGTTTTTCCACTTTTGTCCAGCAGATAGAAAACCCTTACTGCTACTTTATCAAACCACCCTAAAATCGTAACAAAAACAGAAATTGCTGGAAAATCTCAGCAAATCTGGCAGCATCTGTGGAGAGAAAGCAGAGTAAACGTTCCAGGTCCAGTGATTCTTCTTCACAACTCATCCTAAAATGATGCTCAATATTCCTGGTTGGGCAAGGTTGACGACAATGTGAAGCTACCCTGACAATACAGACAAGAAAAAATGGCAGGAAATGGTATCCTTTTTTATTTGTGTCATTCATCTTACCGGCCACATTGATAGCCCCTAATTAATGAATTCAACTGAGTCAAATTCAAGTAGTGCAGCACCAGGATGGTTCTCTGTTCTCAAAGATAAAAAGCCAGTTGTATTTGATAAGTGCAATCTGGTGAACTGCACAGCCTTTGCTCATATAAAGCTGAAATTTAATGGGTGGCATGGTGGTTCAGTGGTTAGCACTGCTGCCTCACAGCACTAGGGGCCTGGGTTCAATTCTACCCTCAGATGACTGTCTCTGTGGAATTTGCACATTCTCCCTGTGTTTGTATGAACTTCCTCCCACAGTCCAAAGATGTGCAGGTTAGGTGGATCGGCTGTGCTAAATTGCCCATAGAATCCAGGAATGTGTAGGCTAGGTGGCTTAGTCATGGGAAATACAGGATGCCAGGGATGAGATGGGTCTGGGTGGGATGTTCTTTGAAGGTTGGTACGGGCTGAATGGCCTACTTCCTCATTGTAAGGATTTTATGATTAAACTTAAACTGAAATTTTCCAAAAGAGCTGCATCAAACATTCACACAGTAATACAGTCCCTTATGAGCTAATCTCTCAATCTTCTATATTGGCAATTAGCAGCGAGGGCAGTACAAGTTATTTACAGAAGAATCAATAGACTTCCCTAGCTCATTATTCCACTAGTTAAATTTTACCCTTTGATGTGGTAATGTATTAAACTAAGAGTCGAAGGACTGAATCAAATCATCATACTTAGCAGTGTCTTTTGTGCCCTACCTGATAAGAATTACATCAGCACTGCTATCGATCACTTAGACAATACACTGACTTGGTCTTTATCTGATTTTTTTTTGAGGCCAATGGCAATCTGGTATCAACTAAACCAATGACACTGGTTGATCCAATATGGGATCTGGTCACAGGCACTATGTGTGTGGTCCAGTGGCTCTGGAAAAGGCCATTTTCCATTACTAAGTATTTTTCATCTTGGTGAGCTATGGTAACTCTTGATGCTTGCCATGAGTTCTGTGGATCTGGTCACCACTTACCAACATATTCTAAGATTAAGTCTGGGTTGTTAATAGAAAATAGTCTACATCAACAACTTTAAAAAAATATACTAACTATGTTAAGAGATGGTAAAAAAGAAATCTCTGGGAACCCAATGCATTTAGGGCTCACTTCCATATCATCTGATATTGAGATGGGTATTACTCCTTATACACATGCTCATTGGAGTAAAGATATAGTTACATATTTCACAGGAGTAAATAGATGATATGCTGGTAAGGTGAGAGATGGCTTATGCAGAGCATAAACGACAGAATATATCTGTTGGGCTGAATGGCCTATTTTGATTCTGTAAATTTACACACAATTCTAGGAATGATACAATAATGATTTTTTTTTAAATTCCCTATTAAAATCTTGCAATAACGTTGAGTATTTGTAACTTGGTTTTCAGCTTCAGTCCACATTGACACAATATTGCACCTATTTGATAAAAACCAAACTTATTAACTACAATGCACTTCTACTACATCATACACAGGAAGTTATCCAGTTGACGAAATGTCCCAACACACCAGTTTTTTTTAACTTCAGTGTGCAAAGACAGTTTAAGAAAAATAATGTCAACATTGTCCACGTTGGAACCAAAGACATTGGAAGGGAAAAGGTTGAGACTCTGAAGAGAGATTACAGAGAGTTAGGTAGAATTTTAAAAAGGAGGTCCTCAAGAGTAGTAATATCTGGATTACTCCCAGTGCTACGAGCTAGTGAGGGCAGGAATTGGAGGATAGAGCAGATGAATGCATGGCTGAGGAGCTGGTGTATGGGAGAAGGATTCACATTTTTGGATCATTGGAATCTCTTCTGGGGTAGAAGTGACCTGTACAAGAAGGACGGATTGCACCTAAATTGGAAGGGGACTAATATAGATTAGATTAGATTAGATTAGATTTACAGTGTGGAAACAGGCCCTTCGGCCCAACAAGTCCACACCGAGC
>NC_057733.1:35847754-35886917 GCF_004010195.1 Chiloscyllium plagiosum | reverse complement strand
CATTTTGGGAAAGCAAATCTTAGCAGGACTTATACACTTAATGGTAAAGTCCTAGAGAGTGTTGCTGAACAAAGACACCTTGGAGTTCAAGTTCATAGCTCCTTGAAAGTGGAGTCACAGGTAGATAGGATAGTGAGGAAGGCATTTGGTATGCTTTCCTTTATTGGTCAGAGTATTGAGTACAGGAGTTGGGAGGTTATGTTGCGGCTGTACAGGACATTGATTAGGCCACTGTTGGAATATTGCGTGCAATTCTGGTTTCCTTCCTATCGGAAACATGTTGTGAAACTTGAAAAGGTTCTGAAAAGATTTACAAGGATGTTGCCAGGGTTGGAGGATCTGAGCTTCAGGGAGAGGCTGAACAGGCTTGGGCTGTTTTCCCTGGAGCGTTGGAGGCTGAGGGGTGACTGTATAGACGTTTACAAAATTATGAGGGGCATGGATAGGATAAATAGGCAAAGTCTTTTCCCTGGGGTCGAGAGTCCAGAACTAGAGGGCTTAGGTTTAGGTTGAGAGGGGAAAGATATAAAAGAGGCCTAAGGGGCAACCTTTTCACACAGAGGGTGGTATGTGTACAGAATGAGCTGCCAGAGGAAGTGGTGAAGGCTGGTACAATTGCAACATTTAAGAGGCATTTGGATGGGTATATGAATAGGAAGTGTTTGGAGGGATATGGGCCAAGTGCTGGCAGGTGGGACTAGATTGGGTTGGGATATCTGGTCGGCATGGACGGTTTGGACCAAAGAGTCTGTTTCCATGCTGTACATGTATATGACTCTAACTCCACCTCATTAGTGTCAAAGTTAAAAACTGTTCTGTATTTGTAAGGGGAAACGAAATAGAAGTGGGGGACATGCTAGAAAATTTATGGTCAGATTGTGCAAATGTGCAATTAATTATTGTGCACATTCAGCGTGTGACAGTTTGTACATAAAATTGCAGGTTTTTATTTGCATTTCCACTGTGTTATACAGATGGGGGAACGTTTGTACAGCGGAACTGATTGTTCGTTTGTGCTGTGCGGCATCGGACGGGTTCCGCGGTGACACGCGTTGGAATTGGAAGGCAGATTTCGGTAAAAGGCCGAGGAGCGGCTGCACGGGCGTCATGGCGGAAAATATCGTGAGTAACGGCTTCACCGTCGGCGCGAGTCTTGTAGCCTGCTCGGGCCTGGGGCCTCAAACTTTCCTGTCCAACCCCTGGCGGGCCCCTCTTTCTCCCTACCCCGGGAGACGGGCCGAGTCCCGGAGTCTCCCGCTGAACTCCCAGGCCCGGTCGGCCTGGTCCGAGGTTGGGGGTTTGACAGCGTCAGCGTTAGCCTCAGGCCCGGGAGTCCGGTAGGCACCCACCGGGTTCGGAGCAATGAGGCAGCGATCTGTCCGCTCTCCCTCCCTGCCTCAGCAGCTGGAGGCCGAGGGAAGGATGTGGGGTTCTCTCGGCCACTCACACAATCACACGACATAACCTCCAACATGACTTGCAGCAACGTTGGATTATTTAATCAATGTGTGGACTGTCGGTTTGCCTTGCTGCCCAGTTTGAAGTGATCATTCCGTTAAACTCAGTCCCTGCTTGATGCGACATATCGAATTGTGATTGTTACTAGTCCATTATGTTTGCTCCCACTGAACTTTCTGGAGAATGCAGTCACAGCAATTATACTGGTATTGCCTAATTCTTTTGTGTGTCCTGTCAGCATTGTTTGTATGAATGGGACACTCGTTCACGGCAAAGCTGCATTTTTGGCCTCTGAAAATTGAACAAACAGCAGTTAAACACTGCTGCATAGTCAAATGTTGAGCAACAGATTTCACTACCATTATAGGTTTTGTGCTTTTAAATATCAGTATTCAGAATTATTTTTCTAGCTTGTTCAATTTGTCTTACCGAACGATTGAATTTATAAGCACACCTAGTTGCTCAGTCACTAAAGAAGGACATAGTTTGGACTGAGTCATGTTGGCCAGGACCCCTAGTCTGTAAACTAGCTTGTCCCATCCTCAATTGAACATGAAGATTGGCTTGAGCCAAGTGCTGGAGTGCTGCTGCCCTCTGTGGATTCATACCCCTGAATGAGTTGGCAATTTTGCATGGGGAGGGAATTTAATATGTCTGCATAGTTTGAGGAAGTAAGCTAGAGAAACACTGTTTGAACAACCTGATTTTGTTTTTTTAAAAACAAAGAAGTCTTGCAACTCTTTGTGTACTTGAAAGATTGCAAATTGAAGGCAGTCTAAAAGATTCCAGATGAATTGCTTTCAATCTGGAGTATTATGTGCATGTAAATAGTTAAGGTGTTAACAGTTCAGTAAATGCTTTACTATATCTTTTAGATTACTTAGTGTGGAAACAGGCCCTTCGGCCCAACAAGTCCACACCGACCCGCTGAAACGCAACCCACCCATACCCCTACATTTACCCCTTTTTACCTAACACTATGGGCAATTTAGCATGGCCAATTCACCTAACCTGCACCTCTTTGGACTATGGGAGGAAACCGGAGCACCTGGAAGAAACCCATGCAGACATGGGGAGAATGTGCAAACTCCACACAGTCAGTCGCCTGAGTCGGGAATTGAACCCGGGTCTCTGGCGCTGTGAGGCAGCATCTTGTAACCATGATATGAAAGTTTAAAGATAATTACCTGGATCTAAGTATATAATTATCTATAGTACTTTAGACATTTAATTTAAAGGGACTAGATTAATGCAAATTAATGCAAATTTTTTAAAAATTTAATTGCTACTTCATTGCACTTTGAAGGTTGTGAATGGTAATGGCAAATGAATTAGTTGGTAGATTGGAAAATGGACACTTTATTTAATGATCAACTGTTGTATGTTGTCATTTTGGATTAGAAAGTTAAGGCAAGCTATTTACTTAAATGTTTTAAAATTAAAAATAAAACTAGCCAGTCTGCTGTAGCTTTGTCAAAAGCAAGGATAGTTGTCAGTGGGAGTTTGGATATAGATGCAGTAATTGCAGCATGTGTGAAATCCAGTAACAAAAGATGAACTACTGGAAACAGACAGTAGGTCAGATTGCGTTCATGGAGAGAACACTCATGTTAGAGTTTTAGCTGTGGAATCTTGAATGGTATGTAAAGCAGACAGTGGATTGGGAGTTGTTGTGTCTGTATAACACCTTTTTGATTTTATATTTATAATTTGTAAAAGATGAAAACATTGCCAATCAGAAAATAGGACAAGAAGCCCTTTGGAACATAGTGTGTCTGCACTAAAGGTTGAGAAACTAGCAAGATATGGAACTGAGTCACTCCAACACTACCACTGGTGTAACAGTGTAAATGTGTGGGCAGTTTTAATTATGAAAAACGGCGTAAGAATTTACAATGGATTAGTAATGGAAAATGTGACAAAAGTGACAGTGTGAAGTAAAATCTTGTAACCAAGAAATGCATATAGGAATTCAGTTTTTGAATGCTGGCTTTGGTTCAGTTAGCAACACTCACGCCTCAAATATTTGTGTTCAACTCTAATTCCAAGACTTGAGCATAGAATAACTGTGCTGATACTCCAATGCAGTCCTTGGGGTGTGTGACATTGATAGAGGTGCCATCTTTCAGATGAGGTGTTAATCTGAAACTCTATATGCCTATTCAGATGTATGTAAATGATCCTATTGCACATTCAAAAATGAACAAGCATGTTAACCCCAGTGTTCAGTCAAAATCACAAAAAAAAATCTGGACATCATGTCATGGCTATTTTATGGAGGTTTGTGACATGCATATTGACTGCACGCCCTCCATTACAATATCCTTTATTCAAAAAGTACTTCAAATGCCATAAAGTGGTTTGAGCTGTCTGTCAGTTGTGAAACGTGCAGTATAAATGAGCATCTTTCTTTAAAATATATGGTGATGTGGCACGTTATGATGAAGCCTTGTTTACAAGAGGTTGGCCAATCTGCATTTTTCTAAAAAATCAAATGTAATGTTGATCAGAATTGGAAATAAGCCATACAATCCAAGTCTACTTCACCCTTCAATACGATTATGGCTGATCTTCTGTATCAATTTGAGTCTCCTGTCCTGTTCTCCACCTCCCTTGATTTTCTTAGTGCGTAAGAAATCTGTTTGTTTCAGTACTGAACGTGCTCAATAACTGAGTATCCATGGCTCTTGAAGATACTTAATTCCAAAGATTCATAAGCCTCTGGGTGAAGAAATTTGTCCTCTTCTCTAACCTGACCGGCTGACCCCCTGTTGAGACTGAGATAATGTTCTCTGCTTATCAGCCAGGGAAAAAGCCACATCGTATCAACTGTGGCAGGCTCTTTTGAGAATTTTCTACCTTTTCAATGAGATCATCTCTTATTCTTCTGAAGGTATAGATATTTTTAATCATCCTGTTTTGAAATTTAATTACCTAACTCTACACTTGAATCCATGTCTTCTAACTTAGCAGTAGGAACACTACTGCTGCACCATAAGAGTGGAAAGTGTCAGCTGATTATGCTTCAGTTGTACCCATAGGATGACCTTCTCAACCTAAGAGTCAGCCGTGTTAACCCTTTCTGAGTTAAGTATATCCTTTCTTAAGGAGAACGTTTTTAAAGAATGTTAAACAGTGATTGTTGCCACAATATATTACTGGCTGGAGTTATTATTGAACATAACTGACAGCAGAGATGAATTGACGCAGATGTAGTTTCAGTTGTGATTGTTAACGCAGTGTGATCATGTTCAGTCTTGACTCCTAACCTAAGATGTTGACATACTCCCTTTCTGAAAGGCCATAGGAAATAAATCAATAACAAAGATTACATAATTAGTACATAAATTAATTTAAAGGGCCACTGGTTAAGGCCATTCTCCTTGTTCTTAACATAATCCAATCCAGTCTATTATACTGTTATTGCATTTTATTAAATTAAAATAATAATGTAAACTCTGTCTCTGGGTTGAGCAGTGTTTTACAGAAAATATGTAAGAATTGTTAAAACTAATTGCTTTTGAATAAAATTGGATATATTTCTGATAGTCAAGTAAATAATTTGTCATAAAAATCAAGAGACATGGCACTAGATTTTCATGAACATGTAGAATAATTAATTTACACAAACTATTTTTGTGTAAGTATAATTGATCACTGTACTATTATTTTTATATTTTGCTTCGTTTATTTGGACTTCTCTGTTCATATGCTGACACATTTTGTACTTGGTCAATAACCTGCTTGAATATTTCATTATCAATCAAAGTTAAAAATCAAACAACGGCAGTTATAGTCCAACAGGTTTAATTGGAAGCACACTAGCTTTCGGAGGACTGCTCCTTCATCAGGTGGTTGTAAGATAGTGCTTCTAATTAAACCTGTTGGACTATAACCTGATGTTGTGTGATTTTTAACTTTGTACACCCCAGTCCAACACCGGCATCTCCAAATCATTGTCGGTCAAGAGATTATTACTCCTGAATGGAGCATGTAGGGCAATGATAGCATACAGAATTTGAGTTGCCAGAATTTTTTTGAAATTTTGAAATTCTTGCCAATCCAGGGATTGGTTCTTACCAGCTACTGTTGAGAGAAGACTCGTAAAATGCTTTTTTTTCTTTTAGTATTTTAGTTCTGACACTTTTATGGGTTTCAGTGTCTTAGACCACTTCCACAGATTTGTTCTCCATGTACCACCTCTAATGCCCAGGTAGAAAAATACTAAATTGGTAGCATTCCAGAAATTGAATATGAAATTGTCCATTCTAGTTTAATTAATTGATTTTATTTGGGCCCTTGTGTTCTTCCTCCAGTTTGGAAGACAATAACATTGCATTAGACTATGATTTACTTAAGCTTATTAAACAGTTGGAAATGTGGTAACTAGTCCTTTGTTGAAGGTGAAATTACAAACTATTGTGAAGACTGTACTGAATAATAATTTGGTTCTTCTGCACTAGTGGATTTTTATTTTTCCTTATCCGTGGAGCAATCTGTTTTAGCCGTTTCATTGCACAATTCTTTTAAAATCTTTGAAATGTAAAATAGCTAAAAGGTAATTTCAGGGTAGACAAACAAGAGGCTGGAAGTACACAGCAAGTCAGGCAGCATCAAGAGGTGGAGAAGTCAATGTTTCGGGCGTAACCTTTCTTCAATAACCTGCTTGAATATTTCATTATCAATCAAAGTTAAAAATCAAACAACGGCAGTTATAGTCCAACAGGTTTAATTGGAAGCACACTAGCTTTCGGAGGACTGCTCCTTCATCAGGTGGATTTAAGAGGAGCTGCAAATAAAGGGGTGAGGGGTGTTGGGGTATTGGGGAGGAGGGTGGAGGGTTGGTGAGGTTATTTTAAAAAAAAGTAATTTCATCCAAAGGAATGTAAGTAGCTATCTGATGAATTCAAAGGAAAGCTGCCAATTAAGCATTGAACAAATCTCAGAGATGTTTATATTTGGATTTAATTGGTTTGCTTACTCCCTTAGATGTCAACAAAAAAAGTCAACTTGTGTGTAAAATCGTTTGTATCAAATTAAATTTGGATGGTATCATGTGAGTGACATTTTTTCCATGATGTATGTGAAGAGGGCAGTACTATGTTAAATTTTGGGCTGCTTTTTTTTCCCTAGTGTAGTTACATATAAACTGTTGACTGGCAAGATGTTGACAGATTGAATTATAATGAAATAAAAGAAGAATTATGTGCAAGCTTTGTTTTGGAAAGAGAACTTAATATTCAAGCCCGATAGTACAAAGAGTGATCTAATTACAGGAGTATCGATTTGAATATTTGCAAAAGGTTGCAAGAGAAATAGCATTTTGGAACAATACATTTAACACACTTCTTAGAACCATTTTAGAGTTAATCCATAGCAGCAGCAGCAGCAAGTTGGTAGCTCTCTTTCTCTACTTTTATTCAGGCAGTGTGAGATTCAATGCATTATTAAACACTTGCACAGAATCTGCTCACCAGGTACCATCTGTCTAAGATCTTTCAGCTGTTGGGTATTGGTTAACTAATTAAATTTGACTGCAGTTTTATTGTTTATCTTGAGACAATGCTATTTATGCTATAGCCTGACAAAATTAAGATATAGTGTGTATGCACTTTTAAAATATTTCTGCAAAATATATTTTATTTCGTAATATTATCTCTTAGTAATATCTCAAAATTTGACACATTTTATAGTCAGCTGTGAAAGTAAGATGATTATTTTTCTTCATGGTTTAATTGCCCATGCCTTTCCATGAGCTTTAAGTGGAAGCCTCCTGCTAATTATAACTCTTATAAGCGGGTTACTGCTATAGGGGATCTAGGTCGTGTATATATGAGGCAAATAACAGCAGCCCCCTCAATCTATGAAGTTAAGGAAAACGTGGAGGTGTGAATTAGAATATTTAACTCTTATGTCAAATCATATACTGTACAAAGTGTGAAATAGGAAGAGAAAGAAGGCTTGAGAAAGAGGAATAAAAGAGTGTGGAAAAATAGAGTTTTAAGAATAGAGTTCTTTTTAAAGCTTGCCAAGAATAAGTGCAATCTAAATGCTTGAGTTTCCAAGGCCATAGAGCTTGTTTGGCAGTAATTGTCTTTTTTTAAACGCCATTTAAAAAACCAAATTCTAAACTTACTAGTCCTAACCTTTTTGTTATCATTATTGGATAACTATGTGGTGAGTACAGCAATTTCCCAACTTTCTCTGGATTGCAATGGTGAGTCTATTGGTGAAATATCATTGGTGTGCAGTTTTTGGGTGAATGGGGCAAATCAGAAATCAAATCCCGGATTTTGACATTTAACTTTTTGTGTCAAAGCTGTACATTATTCAGTTGCTCCAGAAAAGCTATGGATACTTAATCTCATCCTTAATGCAAAAGTCAGGCTGATAGACTGTATTTGCTCATGGCAAAGAGGAATCATTTGACATTTCTGGACACTTCATGAAATTGGCAATGGTATTGCAACATTTACTTCAGATTTGTGGCCTTACCCTCTGAAGTCAGATTCATGCTTTCCTCATCAGTTACAGGTTATAATGGCTTAGTCAATGCACATTCTTATAGATCTTGTTATTATCCATTGATCTTATGAATATTGTGGCTTAGGAAGAAATCCCTTTCTTATGATCCATTGTGGACTGACAGACTCGATGGATCGATGGGAAACACAATGGTCAAACATTGCAGCTGCAGCATTACGATGCACTTTTGTTCTTGAGGCTTTCACTGCAAACAACAGTTGATTATTTAAAATGAACTGCGCGGACTTGCATTGTTATAGAATTAGGCTGGCTAATATCAGGATCAGACTAAACACTTCATACGTTGAAATTCACTGCTCGGATCATAGAGTTCATTAAGACTTTTATAAAAGCTCAACTTATTTGTACCATAGGAATTTGATAATTAAGGATGATGAATCTGTGGAACCCTGTGCCGCAAAGGGCTGTGGAAACCAAGATATGGCGATGCTGGTGTTGAACTGGGATGGACAAAGTTTTAAAAATCGCACAACACCAGGTTATAGTCCAACAGGTTTATTTGGAAGTATAAGCTTTTGGAGCTGGTCCTTCATCAGGTAGTTAGTGGGGCAGGATCATAAGACACAGAATTTATAGATCCTGCCCCACTGGCTACCTGATGAAGGAGCAGTGCTCTGAAAGCTTGTATTTCCAAATAAGCCTGTTGGACTATAACATGGTGTTGTGTGATTTTTTTTTTTAAACTGTGGAAATCAGGCCATTGAGTGTATTTAATACTGATAGGTCCATAATTGGTAAGGGGATCACGTGTATTGGGCAGAAGGGAGGTGAATGGGCTTGAGAAACATATCAGTTATGAGTGGTTCATGGAGTAGACTCTGGGTGAATGGTCTAATTCTGCTCCCATTTCGTATGGTCCTACAATTTGTAGGAAGACAGCAAATCCTGTGTAGTGCCCCTGTTTTGATGATTGATCTTTAATATGATAGAATGCCATGTGCCTTGGTTTTATTTTGAGGATTGTTAGGATAAATGTTTGTCCTTGCAAGCATGGTCGAAATGTATATTAAAGTAGGATTGGGAGGTCCAAAAGAATTACTGCCAATGGCAAAATGATAACCCAAAGTAGCTGACATCGGTTGGATCAAAATTGATTTGAAATAATTGAGGTACTACAAACATATAGTATTTAATAACTCAGTACTTTTATTAGCTTTTTGTTTGGGTTCACTGAAGTCCCACTGAAAATATTAATACGAATTAGCAGGCCATTTGACATCTTGAGTGCTCAAAAATGTTCCCAGATCTCCAATTTTGAAGGGCTTTAATTGAAGTTTAACCAAGAGCGTTGCGTAATATTGCTACTGTTATTGTCAGTGCTTACATAAAATTTTATCATGTTTGTGTACACTTAAATATTTATTTAATCTTTTAGATTGTCCGCATTCAGTCCCCACATGGTATGAAAAGGATTAATGTGGGCAAAAGAGAAACAGGAGCCCAATTTTTGAAAAAGGTAATGAACTATTTTCTTCAGGGGGGATTTGCTTCTGAGAACTCTGTTAAACCTATTGTATACTTCCTTTATATCTCTCTTCTACTTGAGTACTTTTGGTAAACATGTTGAAAAAAAATAACAAATTTTCACATTTATGTAGCTATTTTAACTAAGTATTATTTGTAAATTTCTGTTCCTTTTTTGATATTTAAATGATTGGACTCCAATTCCATTAAATATAAAATTACTTGTTACACTGGCTCCTGTTAATTTTACATATCTCATGCTTTGCATCTAGCACGCCCCTCATATTTGAAGCACCTAGCGTCGTACAGCATGCAAGCAGACTCTTCGGTCCAACTGATCTAAGCTAACCAGGTTTCCCAAACTAAACTAGTCTAACTTGCCTGCATCTGACCCATATCTCTCTAAACCTTTCCTATTCATGTACTTGTCCAAATGTCTTTTAAATGTTCTAACTGTATCTGCATCTACCACTTCCTTTGGTAGTTTATTCCACATACCCCCCACACAGAGGGTGGTTTGTAAAATTGCCACGCAGGTCCCTGTTAAATCTTTCTCCTCTTAACTTAAAAATATCGCTCTAGTTTTGAACTCCCTGTTTGAAGAGACCTTTGCTATTCACTTCATCTATGCCTCTCATGATTTTATGAACCTCCATAAGTCACCCCTCAGCCTCCAATGCTCCAGTGAAAATGGTTCTAGCCTATCTAGCCTCGCCTTATAACTCAAACTCTCTAATCGTAGCAACACCCTGAACCTCTCCAATTTAATAATTTTTCTATAGCAGGGCAGCCAGAACTGTACACAGTACTCCAAAAGTGACTTCACCAATGTTGTGTACAACCTCAACATGATATCCTAACTACTATACTCAATGGTGTGAGCAATGAAGGCAAGTGTTCTAAATGCCTTCTTCACCACCCTGTCTACCTGTAACATAGCTTTCAAAGAACTATCTACCTGTACCTAAACCTTAGGTCTCTAGGCTTAACAACACCACCCAGGGCTCTAACATTAACACTTTACTAAAATGCAGCACCTCGCATTTATCCAAAAGAAACGGTATCTGCTGCTACTTAACCCAATGGCCCAAAGAATCAAAATCCCTTTGTGCACATGGATGCCTTCTTCACTATTCACTATACCACCAATTCCAGTGTTATCAGCAAACTTACTAACCATTCTTCCTTATCCAAATCATTTACATAAATTGTTTATATAAATGACAAATAACAGTGGACCTAGCACTGATCCTTGCGGAATAGGCCTCCAGTCTGAAAAACAACCCTCCACTACCACCTTCTGCTCCCTACCATCAAGCCAATTTTGTATCCAATTTGACAAGCTGTCCCTGAATCTCATTGGTCTGACTTTATTAATCAGTCTACCATGTTGTAAAAGCTGGAAATGTGTTGCTGGAAAAGCGCAGCAGGTCAGGCAGCATCCAGGGAACAGGAGAATCGATGTTTCGGGCATAAGCCCTTCTTCAGGAATGAGGAAAGCCCTTCCTCATTCCTGAAGAAGGGATTATGCCCAAAACGTCGATTCTCCTGTTCCCTGGATGCTGCCTGACCTGCTGCGCTTTTCCAGCAACACATTTCCAGCTCTGATCTCCAGCATCTGCAGACCTCACTTTCTCCATGTTGTAAAAGGCCTTGCTGAAGTCCACGTAAACAACATCTACTGCTCTGTCTTCATCAACCTTTTTGGTTATGTCCTCAAAAAAATTTCAAATCAAGTTTGTGAGACACGATTTCCCATACACAAAGCCGTACTAATTATCCCTAATCAGTCCTTGCCTTTCCAAATGCATGTAAATCCTATTCCTCAGAATCACTTCCAACAACTTACTACTCACTGATGTCAGACTCACCAGTCTGTAGTTCCCAGGCTGCTTCTTAGAGCCTTTCTTATTCAGTCCAATGCATTCATAACAGTTTATATGCTCCACAAAACTCTCCTTACAACTTTCTTTTGTTAACTCCTCAACATAGCCTTCTGTTCCTTTCTCCTTTTATATCACATTCTCTAAACTGCATCTGGGCAATTGCCTTGACTCTAGCTAAAGTAATTTTTTTCTAACTATCTTATATTTGTGGTCTCTCTTTCCAGTCTCACGTGCAAGTGATAACACTCTCAATTTCTAATTTATTAGGCCCATTTATAATCTGATAGATCTCCACTAGTTCAGTTTGTTTTCTCTCTTCCAGAGAGAAGAGCCTTGATCTTTCAATCTTTCCTAATAGGTATAACCTCTCAGTTCTGGTATCATTCTTGTAAAACACTTTTGAATATTTTTCAGTGCTTCTATCCTTTCTTTTAACATAGAGACCAGAACCTTGCAGAATATGTCAAGTATAGTGTAACCAAGATTCTATACAAATTTTGAATTACCTCCCCTGGAAATGAACACCAATGCTTTTTGTTTTTGTTTAAGCTTTTTCATTGTCTTGCTGCTTGTCATGGTTTGTAAATTTTCACCTCCAAATCCCTTAGTTCCATTGTCCCATGTAGGTAATTATTTTCAAAGGAGTACATGGTCTCTTTATTCTTCCTACCAAAGTGCATTGCCACTTTCTTAATGTATTTCAATGTTTGTTTGTTGATTACATGTCTATTCTCTAAGCTTATTCATTTCTACTTGAATCTTGCTATAGTCCATGTCTATATTAACTATGTGCTACATTTTAGCCACTTGCATGCATTTGAAATTGTACTTCCAACATGCAAGCAAATTGCTGTTTTATTGATGAGATTTCAGCCACAACACTCAACTGAGCAGACGGGAATCCAAATGAAGAACAGGTAGCCAGTCAAAAGGGAGGATTAACTTGTTTACAAGTAGTTGCAAACATACAAAAGTTTGTTGAAGTCAGCAGTCATCTTTCAGTTCTTCAGATTGTCTATTTGCTCCAATTTGTATTTGTGGCTTTAAAAAGTCAATGATGTAAAACACCAACTCGCCTTATCAGCAAACAGCTTTTCTCAAGGCTACCTTATTCGACTTTCTTCACATTGTATAATATTTACACTATATCCCATTCAGTCAATATAAAGCTGCAAAATAAAAAGGAAAACATGCAAATGTTGATATAAGAAATGAAATATAAGCAGCTGGAAATGCATGGCTGGTCAATACTGATAAAAGGACAGGCAATTTTGAAAATGTGTTGACTTTGTAACCTTAAGCCTTACCTGTTTTTACAATTTTAGTGATATCAGAACATGAATTAAGTATTATAATGAATACTACTGACATTTAAGAAGATTGGGTAAATGCAACAAGACAGTAAACATCTTCTTTGAAATAACTGAGGAGTATTAGAAAAATATTTCCAAGTTTTGATTATTTTGACATTCCAGGTTACAATTTGTACCAGTTGCATTACATAAATTGTGCTCTGAGTATATTATACAGATGAATTCAGCTATGTTTACATGTTAAGATAAATATTCTGTTCACCATTGGAAAATAATATGTGATCACTTAGTGCATGTTGCAGTAACTGCACGTTCCCTTGATATTCATTACATTATCATTGCTGAATTCCCCCACTATTCACACCCTGGTGGTTACCATTGACCAGGAACTAAACAGGACCAGAGATAATAGCAGGTCAGAGGTTGGGAATTTTGTGAAAAATTTTCCTCCTGTCTTCCCAAAGTTTGTCTACAATCCATTTTCCTCATTGAGTGCAGCTCCAACAACACAAGAAGCATGTTACTATTGACAAAGCAGCTTACTTGATTGGCATCCCCATCTAGAACCTTAAGCATTCATTTCCTCCACCACTGGCATGTGATGGCAGCATTGTAACCATATGTAATGTGCACTTCAGTTCATAATTCTCTTTCAACAGCATCTTTCAAACCCATGACACCTACTATCTCAAAGGGCAAGGGCAGCAGATGCATGAAAAAGCACCTCCTGCAAGCCAGCTATTCTGTTTAATACCACAGTGTGTTCCCATTCTAAAGATGTTACTCCACTGTTTGAAACAAAAAATGTTTAAATCAAGATTAGTAAAAGAATTGATTTCGTGAATAAGATGTCTTTTGGATTCAATCATCTCTCTCATATGAAGGGCAGCACGGTGGCTCAATGATTAGCACTGCTGCTCATAGCGCCAGGGACCCAGCTTTGATATCAACCTTGGGCAACTGTCTGTGTGGAGTTTGCATGTTCTCCCTGTGTCTCTGTGAGTTTTCTTCAGGTGTTCTGGTTTCCTCCCATAGTCCAAAGATGTGCAGGTTAGGTGGATTAGCCATGCTAAGTTGTCCCGTAGTGTCTAGCGTTGCTAGCTATGGTAAATGTGGGGTGCCAGCAATAGTGTAGGGATTTGAGTGGGATGTTCTTGGAGGATTAGTGAGGACTCAGTGGGCTGAAAGGTCTCTTTCAGTGCGATAGGGATTCTATGTCTCTGCAGCCAGCCTCTACAAAATCCTATTCTCTGGAGTTCAAGTTACTTATCATGTCAAACTTGGATGCGTTTGGATCAGTGTGGCTGAAAAAGTCAAAAAACAATGCAAAATAAGACCATGTTTAATTTGCTTTAAAATGTAGGAACTTCTGTTAGAATTCAGAAGTGCAGATGATGTGTGTATTGCTAAAGGTGGAATTTGTCAGCTGAGTTGTAGTAACTTTTATAAGATGTGCGTTTACTGGATATACAAGTAAAGTGTTATACTTAAGGAAGTTGGGAAAGCAAGGAATTTTTAAAAATTCATTTGAGAGGATGTGGGCAGCACTAGTAAGGCAAATATTTATTTCGCACCCAAAACTGTCTTGAGAAAGTGATGTTGAGCTGCTGCCTTGAACTGCTGCAGTTTGAGTGATGAGAATGTTCACACAGTTCTGTAGTCATTTTGAAATTAATTCCCAAATTCTGACCTGTAAGCCAAGGAATTTGTGTAGCTAGTCCAGTTAAGGGAATGATGACTGTCACACTGCCCCAGGATGTTGATGGTGGGGAATTCAACAATGGTAATACCCATTGTATCTCAAGGCAGAATTGTTTTTTTTTTGGAGCTGGTCATTGCATTGTGTTGGTTGTGACACAGATGTTCCTTAACCACTTATCGGCTGAAGCTTGAATGTTGTCTAAATCTTGCTCCTTGAAGACATCGATTGCGCACCGTTATTTGAGAAGTGTAAAATGGAAATGTGCAATCATTGGTAAACATTCTTTTTGGGATCAGTGAATGTTTATAGCACAGAGGGAGATGGTTTGGCCATCCAGTCCCAGCTGGATCTCTGCAAGAGTAATTTGACTAATACCTTTTCCAATAGCCTCCTATTCCTCCAAGTACTTATCTAATTGCTTTTTTAAGAGCCATGGCTAAATGTGTTTCTACTAGACTTTCAGGAAGTGCATTGCAGATCATAACCACTCGCCACACAAAGCAACTTTTCCTCATATCGCCTTCAGCTATTTTGCCAATTGTTTTAAATCTGTAGCTTCTGGATGTGAATCCTTCTGTCAATGGAAGTAATCTCTTTGTGTACTATGTTCAAATGTCTCATGATACAAACATCTTTATCAAATCTCTTCCAAATAGTTGAAGGTCCCTGTCCCCAGAACCATTCTCAAACTTTTCCTGCATATTCTGTAAATCCTTCACATCTTTATGAAAGTACATTGCCCAGAATTGGATGCAGTCTTCCAATTGAGGCTGAACCAGTTCTGACCTTGTTGTGAAGGTTGGATTCTTGATGAAGCAGTTGAAGATGTTTGGACATGGGATACTACCTCCTTGAACTCCTATTGTGATATCCTGGATTGAAGTGACCAAGTTGATTGATGAAGGAAGGGCTGTAGATGTCATACACATGGACTTTAGAAAGGCGTTTGATAAGGTTCCCCATGGTAAACTAATGGAGAAAGTGAAGTCACATGGTGTGCAGAGTGTTCTAGCTAGGTGTTGAAAGAACTGGTTGAGCAACAAGAGACAGAGAGTAGTAGTTGAAGGGAGTTTCTCAAAATGGAGAAAGGTAACCAGTGGTGTTCCACAGGGGTCAGTGTTGGGGCCACTGTTGTTTGTAATATACATAAATGATCTGGAAGAGGGCACTGTTGGTCTGATCAGTAAGTTTGCAGACAACACAAATATTAGTGGAGTAGAAGAAAGCATAGGGGACTGTCAAAGAATACAGGAGGATATAGATAGACTGGAGAGTTGGGCAGAGAAGTGGCAGATGGAGTTCAGTCCAGGCAAATGTGAGGTGATGCATTTTGGAAAGTCTAATTCTAGAGTCAACTATATTGTAAACAGAAGAGCCTTGGGAAAAGTTGATGAGCAGAGAGATCTGGGAGTTCACGACCATTGTACCCTGAAGGTTGCTGCACAGGTGGGTAGAGTGGTCAAGAAGGCCACTTGGTATGCTTGCCTTCATCGGACGGGGTGTTGAGTATAAGCAGCATGATGGCTCAGTGGTTAGCACTGCAGCCTCACAGCACCAGGGACCTGGGTTCGATTCCCACCCCGGGTGACCGTCTTTGTGGAATTTGCACATTCTCTCCATGTCTGTGTGGGTTTCCTCCAGGTGCTCCGGTATCCTCACACAATCCAAAGATGTGCAGGTCATGGGAATTGGTCATGCTAAATTGTCCATAGTGTTCAGGATAAATATAGGGGAATGGGTCTGGGTGGGTTACTGTTTGGAGGGTCATTGTGGGCTTGTTGGGCTGAAGAGCCTGTTTCCATGCTGTAGGTAATCCAATCTAATAAGTGCTGGCAGGTCATGTTAAAATTGTACAAGACATTGTTTCAGCCGCATTTAGAATACTGTGTACAGTTATGATCACCACATTACCAAAAGGATGTGGACGCTTTGGAGAAGGTGCAGAGAAGGTTTACGAGGATGTTGCCTGGTATGCAAGGTGCTAACTATGAAGGGAGGTTGAATAGGTTAGGATTGTTTTCATTAGAAAAATGGAGATTGAGGGGGGATCTGATTGAGGTCTACAAAATCCTGAAGGATATAGACAAGGTAGATAGAGATAAGCTTTTTCCCATGGTGAAGGATTCAATAATGAGAGGTCACGCGTTCAAGGTGAGAGGTGAAAAGTTTAAGGGGGATATACACAGCAAGTACTTCACACAGGGTGGTAGGTACCTGGAACATGTTGCCAGCAGAGGTGGTAGAGGCAGGCACGGTAGATTCATTTAAGGTGTGTCTGGACAGATGCATGAGTAGGTTGGGGAGCAGAGGGATACAGATGTTTAGGAATTGGGCGATAGGCTTAGACAGTGGATTTGGATTGGCTCAGGCTTGGAGGGCCAAAGGGCCTGTTCCTGGGCTGTAAATTTTCTTTTTTGTTCTTGGGTTGGTCTCCAACAATCACAACATTAGGTATGCCTCCAACTCCTGAAAACCTCTGGATTCAATGTTACAGGGACCTCTTGATGAGACACCCTGTCAAATACTGCCTTGATGCCAAGTCGAGTTACTCATTCCACCTCTGGCTTTTGCTCTCTGCTTCAAATTTCAGAGCAAAGCTGGCATAAAGTCCAAGTGGTCCTATTCAGCCCAAATTAAATATCAGTCAACAGACTATTGGTGAGTAGATGCCAGGTGATAGCATTGTCATTGACATCTTCCATCTCTTTGGTTGGGACAGTGATGGGTTGATTTGAATTTGTCTTGTTTTTGTGACCAGGACACTTTGCATATACGCTAGTGTTGCAACCCTGTAGACTTAGTAGGAGATGCAGCTAGTTCTGCAAAGCAAGTCTTCAGCACTACAGTCAGCATGTTGTTAGGCATCATAGCCTTTGCTGCATCTCTTGCATTCGCAATTTTTTGATGCCATATTTAGTGAAACAAATTGACTGAAAATTGGCACTTGTGAAGGCAGGGACCTCTGTTTGTGGCTGAAATGAATTATCTATTCTCGTTTCTTGTTGAAGGTGTTTGTGAATATTCAGCCTTTTTGTGTCTTGCTGGGCTAGGCATCCTGGGCCAGGCTGTTATTGTCGATGTTTATGGACCTTTCATTTCCCAATAGTTGTTTAATTATTCAACATCATTCACAACTGGATGTTGGAGAACTGCAGAGCCATGATCAGATTTGTTTGTTTAAGATCACTTGATTTTGCCTATAGATTGCTCCTTCTGCCATTTAGCCTGCATGTAGTGCTGTGCTGTAGCTTCACTGTATTGGCACCTTGTACTGAAGGACCTTACGTGATGCTCCTGGCTTGTTCTTTGACATTCCTCATTGCTATTATTGTAATATGTCAGGTTCAGTGCCTGGATTATTTGCTGGTACTTTAGGATTGTGGTGGGGCATAAATTCGCTACTGATGGCTTCTAGTGCTTCCTGCATACCATGATTGTGAAATCTGTCCCGTTTACTTCTTTGGTATATACATGACTCATGGTGAAGACTGACTTTGGTTTCCATATTGGCTGTGCGATGGATTTTCCTGCCAGTACTTTACTGGAAGATCTATCTGCAATAGATTAGTGAGGACCAACTCAAGTAGGTTTTTCTGTAATGTTGGTGTTCTCACAATCTACTGCAGGCCTACTCTGGGTAGTTATGCCCTTCAGGACTTGCCAACTTTGTGGTGTGCTGCCATCTGCTCTTTGTGATGGACATTGAAATTCCCCACTCTTGAGTATATTCTGTGCCCTGCTACCAACTGGGGTCCAGCACACAGGTGGACTGATCTGTCTGTTGAGAGATGTAGATCGGCAAGAAAATTTCTTGCCAATGTTTGATTAGATAAATGACTCTTTGCGATTTATCCTCATTGTTGAGGATTCCTACAGCCACATGCCTCCCATCAAAGTACTACTGTGATGCTACTTCTGAGTCTGTCCCAATTGACAGGAAGAATCGAAGGATGTTGATGGAATATGGGACATTGTTTGACAATTATGATTGTATCAGGTTGCTTGCTTTTATTCTGTCTGAGGAAAAAGCTTTTTCTTGTTATCAGAAATTGAGAGCTGCACATTTAGATCAAAGCATGCATAAAATCTTAACTTTTTAACTTTTGCACTCTAATTGTAATTTAATGTGTTTTTCTTTTTAGGTTGCAAAGGAATTTGGCTGTTCTAACAATGGCTTTTCTGTATACCTTAACAGAAATAAAACTGGAGAGATCTCCCCAACGAATAAATCACTCTCTTTGCTTAAAATTAAGTACGTACAGGTATTAATCATTTTTAATAGTAATGAACACTTTTCAGCACGTTAAGATTTTTTAAAAAATGAATGGACAAGAAACATTTTGAGGTGGCGTGGGGGGAGTGTTGTTGTTCCTGAATGTGTTAAAATGGACATAGAAGTAACTCCTCTCTGATTACCTCGATCATTTGATGCTTTGGATTTATTGAAGCCTGGAAAATGATGTTGAAGGAATGACTTTATTCAATAACAAGATTTTTTAAGCAAGCTTTATACCTAAAGTTGTGAGTAAATTTAATCATATGTAATTTGGTAGAAAATTTGCAAGACAATCGAATACAGTCTCCAAAACACATGTAAAAATCTTTCACAACAAACATGGGTTTTTACTTAAATATCATAAACCAATGGCTCTACCAAGAAAATTAATTTCTATTCAATTTACTTTGTAACTGGGGGAAAGACTAAAAGGCGTACGCAATTTGCCTGACTGTGAAGTTGCCTAAAGGATGAGAAAGTATATGGGGTGAAGATGTTTGTTTTGTTTTCTAGTCCCATTCTATCCTAATAGCAAAACCCTTAGTCATTAGAGTGATCAAGAAATAGATCAGTGTAGATTGTGTTACTTGTTCACTCCAATCTTCACCTGTTCTGTCCTTTGTTTGCTAATGTTAAGCTACAATTTTGTGTTCTGCAAGCAGAAACCATAATAAAAAGTTGGCTTAGAAAGAAAAGCTGTTCCTCCTCATTGCTTACAAGTATTCTGAATTTTTGGAAATGTTTATGATGGTTGTATTTGTGATAAGCCGTTTCAGTTATTTGTAGATTGCATAAAACACCCCCTTCTTGCAATAGATTGGGCCACGAATAATTAGAGTATCACATTTATATGACACCAGGTTATAGTCCAACAGGTTTATTTGGAAGCACTAGCTTTCAGAGCGCTGCTCCTTCATCAGGTGGTTGTGAGATGAAGGAGCAGGCTCTGAAAACTAGTGCTTCCAAATTAACCTGGTGTTGTGAGATTTTTAACTTTGTACACCCCAGTCCAACACTGGCACCTCCAAAACATGACATTTATATGATGCCTTTAACATAATGAAATGATCCAAAACATTACATGGAGTTGTTATAAAACAAAATAACACCAAGATAAGGAGACATTAGGACAGATGACGAAAATCTTTGTCCACAGAAAGATGGCACACGTGTGCAGCAGGTGATCAGGAAGGATAATGGAATGTTGGTCTTTATTTTAAGGAGGTTGGAATGTGAGTAAGGAAATATTATTGCAACAGTACAAGGTGCTGGTGATACCACATCAGGAGTACTGAGAGCAGTTTTAGACTGTTTATTTAAGGAAACGTTACTTCATTGGAGGCAGTTCAGAGAAGGTTCCCTAGGATGATTCTCAGTATGGAGGGATTGTCTTATGAACAAGTGTTACACTGGTTGGGACTCTGCTCATTGGAATTTAGAAGAATGAGAGGTTACTTCATTGAAAAGTATAGGATTCTTAAGGTAGGGTAAACACAGAAATGATGTTTCTCCTCACTGGAGAGTCGAGCACCAAAGTACACAGTCTCAGAATAAAGGGTGCCAATTTAAGACTGAGTTGAGTTCCCTCTGAGGGTTGAGAACATTTGGAACCCCTTGCCATGGAGCTGTGGGTGCAGAGTTCTCGTATATATTTAAGACCGAGATAGATTCTTGATAGTCAGGGAATATGGATAAAGGGCAGGAAAGTGGATGTGAGAATCAGCCATGATCCTATTAAATGACAGAGCAAGGCCATGCGGCCTACTCCTGTTCTATTTCTTATGGTCTTAACAGTCTTTAGCTCATTCTTCAATGACCTTCTTTTCATCATAAGATCAGGATTGGTATGTTCGCTAATGATTGGTGCTGAGCACTACACGTTTGCAGCACCCCCAATGCTGAACAATCCAAGTCCAAATGCAGCAAGGCCTGAACAGTTTTGAGCTGACAACTGTCAATTAACATTACCTCACACTTGTATGCTGCAAATGTCTATCTCCAGCAAGAGATAATCCAACCCTTGACATTCAATATCACATTACCATCACTGAGTCCCCCACAATCTATATTCTGGGGGTTGCCATTGACCAGAAACTGAAGTGCACCAATTAATTAATCTCATTAGTTTGGCTACAAAGCAGGCCTGGGACTAGGAATTCTGTAGCAAGTAACTCGCCACCTGACCGACCAAAACCTATCCTCCATCTAAGGGGAACAATGTGCTGTAATGTAACCCACTTGCCTGGATGCAGCTCCAACAACGTTGAGGAAGCTTAACATTATCCAGGACAAAGCAGCTTGCTTGGTTGACACTACATCTACAACATTCGCTTCCTCAACCACCAACCCAATAGCAGCAGTGTGAGGCATTTACAAAGTGCATTCCAGAAATTTCCCAGGCTACATCGACAGCAACTTCCAAACACATGAGCATGCAAGGACAAGGACAACAGGTACATGGGGACATCACCACCACAATCACTTGCATGTTCCCCTCCAAGCCACTTACTATCCTGACTTGAAAATATATCCGTATCCTTTAGCCCTGCTGGATCAGAATTCTGGAACTCCCTGTCTAATGACCTTCAGTCTACCAACATGAAGTTGACTGCAGTGGTTCAAGAAGGCATCACTTTTTTAAAGGCATTTCATGAATGAATAAGAAGTGCATTAATTGCTGCTGTCAAGAGCTAATATAGACCTAATGGACTGAATGGCCTCCTCTGATGCTATAACCCTCCAGTGATTCTAATCATATCCTGTGGTAAATGTTTGAACCATTCATCTGCTATATTTATTCAAGCCTGAGTCCCATGGACTTGGTGAGTTGAGGTGAGACCCAGTGAAGCTGGGAGGGCAGCAATTGAGAAAAGAAAACCTTTATAATTTGCAGATAATTCCACCAAGCTGTATTTTTTCTGCTCTGTCTTATTTTGATATGTGAATGTTAAAAGTTAATTTATGACTCAGAAATATTGAGAGGACATGAATATCTTATTTCCCCTTCAAGTTAAAAATCACAATACCAGGTTATAGTCCAACAGGTGTGTTTGAATGAACTAGCTTTTGGAGCGCTGCTCCTTTATCAGATAGCTGTGGATGAAGTCTGATGATGGAGCAGTACTCTGAAAGCTAGTGCTTCCAAATAAACCTGTTGGACTAAAACCTGGTGTTGGGTGATTTTTAACTTTGTCCACCCCAGTCCAACACCGGAACCTCCACATCATGTTTCCCATTAAACTGAGAGCCTTGGATTAATGTGTTTGAAAACTTGACATTTAGGTAGTTAAGGAAAAACAACCCAGAAAGAACTCAACACAATAACTTTGAATAAATTGCAACATTTTAAGCAGCATTTGGATGGGTATATGAATAGGAGTGGTTTGGAGGGATATGGGCTGGGTGCTGGCAGGTGGGACTAAGATTGGGTTGGAATATCTGGTCGGCATGGATGGGTTGGACCGAAAGGTCTGTTTCCATGCTGTACATCTCTATGACAACCAAATTGTACTTATCTAATTGAAGTTATTGCTGGATGTTGTACATACATAAAATGCAGCTGTTTGAAGGAATGCTCAGATTCCCAAGTTTGAGAGGCTGCTTTGGCTGCAGAAGTGCTTTAATTCATACTATTTTGACTGTGATATGCTCTAGGTTTGAATGTTTAATTGCTCTTCAATATTTCGATAGGTGTAAGCTTGGTAATTTATCTTTAATATTTTCTACCTTAGACATGGAGACATGCTGTTCCTCTTTCCATCAAGTGATGCTGGAACTTCCACTCAAGTTATGGAGACTTCAGCTCAAGCTCCTGGAGGGTCTCGTGTTTCAACCATGTCTGCAGTGCCTGTTGTGGAGGATGAGATTGACCAGTACCTAATGAAACAGGATGGAAAGATATACAGAAACCGGGACCAGCAACAGTAAGACTTTGTGAACAGTAACATTTACTAATGTTAATTATGTATGTTTTATAAGTGTTGAATGATACATTGGCTTTATTCAAAACACTAAATCAAGATGAAAGGTGACCCCTTAAAGCACAAGAAAATATCTGTTAATTTCTGTACTCAAAGTTTATTACCTTTGTTAAGAGGTAATGCTCCCTATTATAAGTTATTCTCTGCTTTCACTGACCATCTATATTCAGAAAGATTGACAGCCAGTTCTGAGACCATTCCCATGCTGCTTAAACTATTTCTTGGAGGATTTTTGGTGTATGGTCTCTGTTCCCATTCACTTCTTTTGGTTTTTGTCTTTGAGCCAATAAAACAATGTTTCATTACAGAACTCTAAGATTACAAGCCTAGTTGCATTGTGTTACTGGCATGAACTTGTACTGGCATGCTCATGTACCCATGAATCCTAATATAGCCATGAGAATTTGATTTGAATTGCAATCTTGAAGCAAGGTGGACATATAACAAAGTGTTGTGTCTAAACCAGGTTTGACACCTGTTTTGTGCCAAACAGACCAGGTGCCTGTCTGTACACATTTAGGTAGGAATTATCATCAGATTGCAAGGTTTAGATTGTGGAAAGAAAATGAATAATTAAAAGTAAACTTCTAATTTGTGAGAGAACTAATTTCCATGCGATGAAAGGGAAATTAGTTCAAAGGCTGACAGGCAAAAAACTGTAGTTCAACAATAGATGATCTTGAAGGAAAAAAAACTCTTTAAGCTATGGGTTAGATACATTCCAAGAAAAACAAAACATAGGGGGAATCAGAGCCTTGGATGATAAGGTAAATAGACAATAGGACACAATAAAATGGGATATGTGTCAGTTGAATTTTTCAATTGTGATCCTGGTCAAAAACGAGACAAAATAAAGAGGAAAACAAGTCTGGCAAAGAGAATGAGAGTAGAATGGCAAGGAATATAAAAGGGCACCCACAAATCTTCTACCAACACTTTTATAATAAGTGGATAGTAAGAATTGGGGTGAGCCCTATTAGAGAGAAAATGGGTAATTATTGAGCCGTAGAGATGTACAGCAAGGAAACAGACCCTTCCATCCAACTCATCCATGCCAACCAAATATCCTAAATTAATCTTGTCTCGCTTACCAACATTTGGCACATATCCCTCTAAACCCTTCCTATTCATATACCCGTCCAGATGCTTTTTAAATGTGATTGTACCAGCCTCCTCCACTTCCTGTGGGAGTTTTTTTCCATAAAGTAGAGGCTTGAAAACTGAATGAGTACTTTATGTCAATCCTTACTAAGGAAGAGGATGCTTAAAAAAAAGTAATGATTGAAGTTGAGGTAATGGATTAGGTGAAACTTGATAGAATGTACAGGAAAAGCTTAGACAGAATAGGTTGGCTGGTCCAAATACCTTGCATTACCAAGGGGGTTGCTAAGGGATATGGTCATGGAAATCTTCACAAGATGCGGAAGAGGTGACAGTGGATTGGAAAGTGGCAGATGTGACACAATTGTGTAACTGCAAGCTAATCACTTTAACATCAATGGTAGGAAAGATTTAAGAACAATAACTAAAGGGGGAAATAGGCTTTTGACGTTTGAGTTCAGTTAGGAGAGCCAGTGCAGATTTGTAAAAGGCAATTCTAATTGATTTTCTGATGGAACAGCAGAAGGTTGAGGGAAATGCAATATCTATTTTCTAAATTGATTTTAGGAAAGTGTTTATTATGTTGGTTTATAGCGTAATCTAAATAATTCTCTCAATTGATGTGAAGTATTACCCAACTTAATTGATCTGTGGTAATGATAAATGTGGCTGAGTATTATGTCCTCACAGATGAGATATAAATGAGTACTTGTAGTTATAATGCCCACAAATTGATAAAGATGTTTGTAGTAATAACTATATTTTTTTCATCCTGTTCTGGAAAACTTTGATGTAGAGGGTTGGACTGTCACTGCGACAGTGTATAACAGAAGATAATGAATTGACAGCCCATCTTTTGTCTCCATGATTTCAATAGAAATAAGATGAAGATGCAAAACAGGCTGTTAATTTCCATTGCTCATTTATACACCACCACATAGTAAATACATCAGCTAAGAACTCTTTTGTTTTTAGAATTGTATCCTTATTGACCTACTTTTGGGTTTGTGTTTTAACCAGGTGTCGGCATGGTGCACTGGGTAAATGCGTTCATTGTGTACCACTGGAGGTAAGTAGGAAGTCACAGTAGTATCATCTGTTTGGCAATTAGGGCACATTATTTTTTCTAGAATTTAAATTATTGTCCAAGAATTATTGTTGAAGACAATTTGTAAGGCTTCTGGCATTTCCATAGTGGTTAGATGTAAGGACATTTTGACTGTGTATAGTGCTCTAATTTATTACCTTGCAATGTTAATAATGGGCATGAAATCAACTTTCTGACCAGAACATACACCAGCTGAGAGGTATGCACGATGATAATAATTGAGGCAACTATGATATTCATTTTTTTACAACAATGAGGAATATTCAATCAAATTTGTTGGACATCATTTTTAATTAAGTGAAACAATTGAAAAATTTCAAAATCAGCTATTACCTCATGTAGTTCAACACACTATAGTAATTATTAAAATCAGTGATATAGGTTTGTGTATTTTGATAATATCATGGACCAGAATGCTTTTAAAAAAATTTTTTTCTGACTAATTCTTGAGTATTTGATTTGCATTTTGGTTCTCAAACGGCAGTTAAAACAATATACGTATTTAATACATTTTATTAAAGTACAGAGCAATGTTGAGTACTTGGAAAAAGACAAATCTGTAGTACAGCACATTAATCAACCTGAAGTGTTGTAGTTGTATTATGGCACAGAACTTGAGTTTAATTGAAAAAAGGCAATTTTGTTAAAGTTTTTCATCTTGCACTCATTGAGACAGTTTGTAAGAATTATCAATGTAAAGGGAGAACAACGCTTTACACTGAGAAGAGAGTGCTTATTGGTTTGCGTGGACTCTGATTGATAGAGGCATTTCCACTTGGTATGCATTAATTGAATGATAGTCTTGCAGCACAGAAACAGACCCTCCAGTCCAACTCGTCCATGCCAACCAGGGTTCCCAAACTAAATTAATCCCATTTGCCTGTGTTTGGTCCATATGTCTCTAAACCTTTCCTATTCATGTACCTGTCCAAATGTCTTTTAAATGTCTAACTGTACCTTCCTCTACCACTTCCTCTGGCAGTTCATTCCATATATGAACCACCCTCTGTGTGAAAACGTTGCATCTCAAGGTCCCTTATAAATTTTTCCCCACTGATCTTCAACCTATTCTCTCTTGTTTTGAACTCCCCTTCCAGAGGGAAAACACCTTTGCTATTCACCTTTTCTATGCCTCTCATGATTTTATAAACCTCTATAATGTCACTTCTCAACCTCCTATACTCCAGGGGAAAAAGGTCCCAGCCCCTCCATGTAACTCAAACCCTCCAGTCCTGGTGATGTCCTTGTTAATCTTTTCTGCACCCTTTCCAATTTAATAATATCCTTCCTACAGCAGGGCAACCAGAACTGCACACAATACTCCAAAAGTGTGTTGTGTGACTAATGAAAGCAAGAGTGCCAAACGCTGCCTTCACTACCCTGTCTTCCTGTGATGTCCCTTTCAAGGAACTATGTACCTGAACCCCTATGACTGTTTGACAACACTCTCTCGGGTCCTACCAAACTATCAACTGCATTCTCCGCGGCAGTGCCACAACCAATCAGCTTTCCTTGCTCATACAGAATAAAATGTTGTTTTCCCTTTACATTGATGGTTCATGCAGATTGTCCGAATCAGTATAAGATAAAAAGCTTTTTCAGCAATACTAAGTATGATATTTCAGATCCTGTTTTTTATCAATTCATCAAAATCAAATCGTAAACTTATGCATCATTCTTTTGTCATTTACAATAAAATGTTCAGTATTTCCTGTTTGTTTTCGTGGGAAAGACAATTACTTTGTAACTATTTATCCTGTCCACGTTGCAAATCACTTAGATTGATTTGTATTGAAACAAATGAGGACAATATAATAAAGAAAATAAAAACAATCTGGGAGGTTTTTAATACATTTATTGTGTGAACTAAAGAGATAATTGAGTCGTTTTGTGGGGTAGAAGGGAAGAATAAAAGGAAAAATGAACTTGTTTAAGGGGTGGGGGGAATAAAAAAATTGGTACATATAAACAATTTCTGTGTTTGTGTTTCAGGTTTCCAGCATCTTCAGTTCTTTATTTTACTTATTCCAATATTAATTTGTTCATTTGAGACTTTTAACTGATAAGGCAACAGGAGACAGTTTGGTGTAGTATTTCAGGAATTTTTACTTGAATTCTACATAATACTTATGAAAATAGGCCAGCAATACTACAGGCATACTATGACTCTTGTATTCTGGTTCAGCTTAGGGTGTTGTGTTTACACTGTCTCTGGTCTCTTTCCACAACCTTGAGGATCTTGTGCTTTCATTTGGATAGTGGGATAATTTCACTTTCAAACTTGTCACTGTTTTGAAGCCACAACTCTCAGCATGATCAATTATATCATTGCATTCTAATTTGCTTAGGTGCAGCAAGATTTATTGATAATTGGTTTAAGGGACACATGATCAGTTTCCAATTGGCTGTTCAGAGTGATAGATGTTGATTGACTGGTACCTTAAGTTGTCATTATCTGTGAGCCTACCTTCGATATTAGCTTTGCTGTTATCACTTTATATGGCTTTTCATTAAGATAAAAGGATAGTTTAATATTCTCCTTACCTATTTGTTTTAGAAACGGGAGAGGTATACTGTCAGGACCCTGTGGCTGATATTTTTAAGCTCATTGTCTCAATTTTTATTTAATTAGTGAAATTTCCATTAAGTCCGGCTCTTATCCTTGACTATTTGTTTTTCTTAGAAGGCATTTTATGCTTTTGCTTTTCTTTTTGAGATTTGAATGCCTGAAAAGAGTTTTTATTTCCTTTTTCGAGGTAAAGATATATTGTAAAAAGTTGCTTATAATGGCAACTATATAAAATAATACAGAAGATCGCAAGTACTAATTTAAACAAGATTTGGAGGTGTCGGTGTTGGACTGGGGTGTACAGAGTTAAAAAGCACACAACATCAGATTATAGTCCAACAGGTTTATTTGGAAACAGGAGCTTTTGGAGCGCTGCTCCTTCATCAGGTGGTTGTGGAGTATAAGATCGTAAGACACAGAATTTATAGGAAAAAGTTTACAGTGTGATGTAACTGAAATTATATATTGAAAAATATCTGGATTGTTTAAGTCTCTCATCTTTTAGAATGACCATGTTGATTTCATACGTAAATCGCAAAACTTCTTTAAAAAGTTACATTCTGAAGTGAACTTTAACAATTGGTGTCATGTCGGCCCAGATAATGCATTTAAGGTGAGAGCTGTTCTGTGTGAGACTATCTGTGCCACAATGGTCAGACTGATTCTAATCTAAAAAACGGATTTACGGAATCTTAAGTGGATTCATGCAGTTTTTGAGCAAAGTAAAATGTAATTCTGCAAGTACAAATTCACCCCACGAACCAGTATGTATAGGTGTGCATGTCGGAGGTGGGGGAGGGGTGCTGGTGGTGGTGGTGGTGTTGGGGGAGTTATGAGTGTCTGTGAGAGTGTGAAGGGGTATAAATCTGTGAGAGGGTGCGTGTCTATGGTGTGAGCATGAGAGAGCGTCTGCATGAGTGTATGGGTCTGTAGGAGTTTGTGTATGCGTGCGTGTCTGTCTATGTGTGTGTACAATGCAGTGAGGTCACCTGTAGTGTGACATGAACCCAAGGTCCCAATTGAGGCCATCTCCACGGGTGTCGAACTTGGCTATCAGCCTCTGCTCGGCCACGTTTCGTTGTTGCCTGTCCTGAAGTCCACCTTGGCGGGCAAGGATGCCCTGAGACATGATACACTGGCGAGACCAAGCAGAGGCTATGACAATGGATGAATGGACACCACACAACAGTCAACAGACAGGAGTGTTCCCTCCCAGTCCGAGAACACTTCAGCGGTCTGGGACATTCAGCCTCGGACCTTTGGGTGACCATCCTCCAAGGTGGACTTCGGGACTGGCAACAACGAAAATTGGCCGAGCAGAGGCTGATAGCTAAATTCGGTAGCCATGGGGATGGCCTCAACCGGGACCTTTGGTTCATGTCACACTACAGGTGACCTCATTGCACTATACACGCACAGACAGATGTGCGCACACACAGACGCATAAGTTGTGGGGTGAATCTATACTTGCAGAATTACATTTTACTTTGCTCAAAAACTGCATGAATCCATGTAAGATTCTGTAAATCCGTCTTTTAGATTAGAATCAGTTTGACCATTGTGGCACAGGCAGTCTCGCACAGAACAGCTCTCACCTTAAATGCATTATCTGGGCCGACATGACACCAATTGTTAAAGTTCACTTGAGAATGTAACTTTTAAAAAAGGTTTGCACTTTACATATGAAAAAACTGAAACCAACATGGTCATTCTAAAAGATGAGAGACTTAACAAACAATCCAGATATTTTTCAATATATAATTTCAGTTATATCACATTGTAAACTTTTGCTATAAATTCTGTCTTACAATCTTATACTCCACAACCACCTGATGCTCTGAAAGCTAGTGTTTCCAAAAAAAACTGTTGGACTATAACCTGGTGTTGTGTGCTTTTTAATTTAAACAAATTATTGTGCAGAGTATGTAAAGAGTGAAATATTGAATTGTTCTTTATTCAGTCAATACATAGTCTTAAGTGTTGAAAATCTAAAGCTTTTTGCAATTACAAACTTAAGCATACATTGCTCCAAAGTTAAATGTAAGGCAAAGGTTACCTTTCGTAAAAGGATTTATCATGTATAATTTCTTCGCTTCTAAAACAATTTAAAATAAACTCAGTATGGTGCTGTGACAATGTTTTTTATGTCAGGAACTCCCTTCTGCCATTTTAATTGCTGATAAAGGGCTGATGAGCTGAGAGGATGTGTTCTTTTTCAGCTTTGAAGTTTGCATAATTCACCATCATAAAATAGGAATGAACTAAATAAAGGCACTTTGACCTTGTTCTTTGCCCCCAAAACATTCATGTATCGTCGTCCATCTGTTCACAGTTCTTTGGTGCATTTTTTGTCAAGCGAGGCTGAGCAGAATCACATGATGTTAAATTGCTTAAAATCTACGTCATTGTTATTCTGTTCAACTGTAATTGTAATATTCAAATAACCAATGAATCTATTTTGCCAATATGACTAAACTACATTAAATTAATAAAGAAATGTTAATTTTCCTACTACTCCTACAGTTTTCAGTTCAGATTTTCAGCATCCGTGAAATTTTGCTTTTAATTGTACATCTCTCACACTTTCCCATAAATAACAAAGGCAGTAGTTAAAGTACTCTGTCTCACTGCATGTGGTCCTATTTGCATTAAGCACATTTCAGTAGATGTTTAATGGTATTTGTGAATAATCTGCTGACTTGTTCTGCACGCAAATAATAGTTCTCGTTTTGGTATAAACTACTTTATAGTCATTGGTTTTTATGACCTGTGTTTTCTATTATTTAGCCTTTTGATGAGGATTATCTTAATCATTTGGACCCACCTGTTAAACACATGTCATTCCATGCATACATCCGAAAACTGACTGGTGGTGCTGATAAGTAAGTATTTTCTGGGACAAAAAAAAGAGTTCCTTGGGTTCCCTGTTACAATTATTTTGTAAACACGGTTCTATTCTAGTCTCATTCATTTTTTATTTCCAGGTGTGTTGGTTCAAGCTGCCTTAGAATCATGAAATAATGGCATAAACAAGATGAAGTTCTCTAATAGATTATGAAAACTGAAAAAAAGAAACCCTTCTCCAGAATATCATGTTGTGGAATACGTCCATTTAACATGTTCCAGTCCTGATTATTGGCATAGTTTGGAATTTTCTTGCTAACCTGATGATTTCTGTTCATTAGATGCAATCAATAACCCATGTAAACTAATGCTAGACATTTCCAACCATACCTTAAAAAGTATATTCAGGTCCTTTATAATCCCATCTTGCCTTGTTTGCTCTCTGTTCTGCTCTAAAGACAGCTAGTCACGGCATTTGTGTATGAAAGTCTAATTGCTGAAATTTGACTCCAAAACCAATTCCTCTTGGAAATAGCATAGTTTTTCTGCCAATAGATTGAAGATGACTATTTGGTAACTGCTTTAAATACCAGCACTCTGATAGCTTGATCATTACTGTTTGACTTAGAGTTGAAACCATTTAGTCCAACTTACTATATTTTTGAAGTATTGCTGAAGTGAGCACATTCATATGTTGGGTTTTCATGCCATTAGTCAATTTATCACAATTACATTTCTACTGATCAGTGACTGAAAGATGACTCTCACTGAAATAGTGAACATTTAAGTTGCATTCAAAGGTTAACATTAGGCAAAAATGCATGTTTAGGTGTTTAGAGAGTTGTTGAGCGGTCGAGAGATTGTAAGTCATCATTCATTCTCTTTGGCAATGTCTCTGGTTGCCGTGGACTCTGATAATCAATCAGCGCACACTTCTCATATGATGTAAAATGCTGTTTTCACAAAACATACAATAAAGGGCATTGTCCTGATGAGTCAAGAGCACAGAACTTTCATTGGATTTGCCCAATCTTGTTGGAACGTTGGAAGTTTCAAATGTGATTGCATTTCTGCTCACAGGGGCAAGTTTGTTGCTTTGGAGAATATTAGTTGCAAAATCAAATCTGGGTGTGAAGGGCATCCTCCATGGCCCGATGGAATTTGTACAAAGTGCCAACCGAGTGCTATAACCCTTAACAGACAGGTGAGTATGAATAAATTGTCACTGCATGAATTCACAAACCTAATTCTGTAGAGTATTGGCTATTACAGAGAAGGATGTAAAGTACATTTAAAGGCAATTTTAATCCATTGTTAAATAATTTAAGCATAGAATCGATGATCTGTTAAAAGTTGATATAAAATGACACCCAAAAAGATTGGAACAATTCTGTCTGATTTGAAGCAGAGACCAATTTATTCTATTGTCCTATCACTATGGCCTTGACCCATTCTGTTTTTGTAATCTCCTTTGCCAACTCTTCAAAATCTGTGTTCCTCTGACACTAGCCTCTTGTCCGTTAATGGCTGTGCCTTCAGTTGCCTTGACCCCAAGTTCTGGAATTCCCTCCCACACCTCTCTCCATTTCACATTTTCTTTAAGATTGCTGAGTAGCATCTACCTACATCGAATCTTCAGTGTTTTAGATAAAATACAGGCAAGTTTTCTCAATTTATTTTCATAAAACAATCCCTCCTTCCCAGGGACTAGTCTGGTGAATTTTCATAGCATTCCCTTTGTGGCAAGTATATCTTTCCTTTGTAAGGAGACATAAATTATACACATACTCTGGATGCAATCTCATCAAGGTTGTTGACAGTTGCTGCAAGATTTCCATACTGTAGTCCCCTTGTGTTGAAGGCCAACATCTCACTGGTGCTTTTTTCCTCCTTTACCTAATATCTCATTACGTGACTCTGTTGGATGTTTATGAATACTACTGTGAAGCTCTATGGAACGTTGTATAATTACAACTACTTTTATACACTATAGGTGCTATATGAATACAAGTGTCAAGGTGCTTAATAGGAGTGTTATTGAACAAAGTTTAAAATTGAGGTGGATGTTAGGACAACAGTCTGAAAGATTGTTTTAACAGTATCTTAACACAGCTGCCCATCTTTCTTCCTTTTAAGGGAAGAAATTGTAGAGATTAGTGTCCAAAACTAAAAGCAGAGTTACCAATGATCGAGTAATTAAATTGAAATTCACAAGCAGCCTAAACTGGAGACATGTCAGGGTGAGGCCTTTTTTTTTAAACACTCGGTGATGAGCATTCTAAAATTTTAAGTATTGTCAGACCAGGAGCTAGGAGAGTTACCAATGATCGAGTAATTAAATTGAAATTCACAAGCAGCCTAAACTGGAGACATGTCAGGGTGAGGCCTTTTTTTTTTAAACACTCCGTGATGAGCATTCTAAAATTTTAAGTATTGTCAGACCAGGAGCTAGGATTGCTAGTGGGGTTAAGTGAGAGTCAAGGTACAAGTCACATGTCTGGAGAAGCTCAGGTGTATGGAGGATACAAGCTGGGAAATGTGCCAGGAGAACATTGAAATTGTTAAGTGTGAAGGTAACAAAGGCATGGATGCGATTTTCAACAATACATGAGCTGAATTGATGCATTCAGGTGATGTTACTATGTTAGAGTCATATGTTTTTGAAAAGATGTTTTTCAGCCCCAGATAAATGAGTTATAATTGGTTCATGGTTTGTTGTTTTATTGTTTTATGGAAGTACAGAGACCGGTTATATAGTGCTAACCGGTGAGCACTGGTTATCATGGACCAATAATTGACTACTGTGTTCAGAAAGATTTTTTCCTTAGATAAATCACAATGAAACAATAAGTCATTCGAAAGCTAATGAAATCTCACTTGCATCTGGCCTGCCCTCACCTGCAATTGACCAATTTCTGTAGTCGAACTTCCACTGAGATTGCTGGACAATAACAGAACAGCCATTCTTCACATATGGTTGTTATTCCAGTGTTGCCAAACTGTTTACAGGGTGAGGATGTGCACTTTGTATTAAAATCAATCTGTTTAAAGATACTGCATATTTAAACCTGGGTGTCCTGGTTCAGAGGTGGGTCACTACCACTGTACACAGGAACTTTCAGGGTGGGGAAGTGGGCATGTGGTGCAGATGCATCCCAGATGAGTACAATTGTGTCCTTAGCTCCATCCAATTACACTCAGTTTCTCTTCACTACCTTATAGCCCAGTGTTGCTTTATGCACTGCTGCCCTGATGAAGATGAGCTGGTAAAACCTGTTAAAGCAGTGTGAAGTCATACAGGTGTAGGTTATTCAGCTTCTGAAATCTGTTATTGTTCATTCAGATCTGGGCCAGCTTTACCACGTCTCCTTTGTTCCATATTCTGTGATATTCACATCCCACTTTCTTTTTGTGGGAGTGAGTTCCAAGTTTTCATTATCCCTTACATGAAAGTATTCCAGTCACAGAATAGCAGAAATGTTACTGCACAGAAGATGACCATTTGGCCCATTATGCTTACACAGGCTTTTCAAACAAGCATAGATAGCTAGTGCCAATCTCGTCCTCCCCGTCCTCCCCGTCCTCCCAGTCCTCCCCGTCTGCACCTGCACCCATTACACTTCCAGGCAGTATATCCCATGTCCTAATTCCATTGCAGTGTGTGCAAATGTTGTTTCTCACATCACCCTAGCTTCTTTTGCACATCATTTGAAATCTACGTTCATCTCTTTCTTTTTCCCTTGACGAGAGGGAGCAACTTCCACCTATCTACTCTATCCAGCCTGCTCATGATTTTGAAAACCTGTATGAAATTTCCTTTTAACCTTCTCTCAAGGAGAACAGTCCCAACTTCTCCAATCTATCCTCATAGCCAAAGTTTCTCATTCCTGACGAGTTCTTGTAAGTCGCTTCTGTGCACTCCAAAGTGTTTACATCCTTTTTATCATCTAGCATCCACAGCTGGACACCAGTATGCCAGCTGAAGTCTAAAAAAGTGCCGACTACAAACTCAACATCACCTCCTCTCTTTTGTATTCCATGCTCCTGTTAATATAGCTGTGAGGACACTGTATGCTTTAACTACTTTGTCTACTTGTCCGGCCACTTTCAATGATCTGTGCACATATATACTCAAGTTTCTGTGCTCCTTCATTCCCTTTTTAGAATCTCCTTATGTTTCAATTATCTTTCTACCAAAGTACACCACCTCCGATCTCTCTGCCACCTATCCAGCCAGTCCACCAAATTGTCAGTGCACTTTAGGAGTTCCAGTTTGTCCTCATAGTTTACAATTTTTCCAAGTTTCATGTCATCTGCAAACTTTGAAATTTTCCCCTACACGCAAAGTTCCAGATCATTAATGTATAATCACAAAAAGCAAGGGTCCCAAAACTGTCCCTGGGGAACTCCAGTATAAATATCCATTGACCATTACTTTCTATTATCATTTAAGCCAGTTTTCTATCCACATTGCTATTGTCCATTTTTATACCTTGACCTATAACTTTCCTTTCAGGTTTGTTGTGTGGACCTGTATCAGACACCTTCTGGAAATCCACATATACCACAACAACTCTGTTATCTTATTCAGTCTTTTCTGTTACCTGTTCAAAACAGCTCCAGCAACAGTACAATGCAATCCAGACCAGCAACACATTATTCCATTCCTTCACAATACTGGATCAAAAATATCGAGCTCCTTTCCTAACAGCACTATGATGACCCTCACAATATGCACTCCAGTGGTCCAGGAAAGTGGCTCAGCATCACTTTCGAAAGACTAGTTAAGGATGGACAACCGGTACTGGAATTGCTAGTGATGCTAACATCCCATGAATGAATATGGAAAATAAAAACTCAGTCTGATGCTAATCTTAAACTTGTACCTCCCTGTTGTAGGTCCTCTAACCAGTGAGAATAGTTTCTGCAGCCACCCTTTTGAATCTTTTGTTCGTTTTAAATATTTCCCTTGGAACACTTCTCGTTCTTTAATGCTTGGACATTGATTCCAATTTTATGCTGTTCATTTGTATTGATAACTCAAAACCTAAAGCATTATTCTCAAAACAATTAGGATTATCAGCAGGAGTTTTATATTGATTTCTTTCTTCAGGGGTGTGGTAATTAAAAGAACTTGGAGATTATAAATAACAAATTATGGCTATATTTTGTGGAGCATTTTTGTGCTGTTTAAATATTTATCAAATTCTGTGTGTTGACCGTCTCATTTATATTTAGAAAATTGTTTCCAAGATCTCTTCCATAGTTATTATCTTTTGAACAGAAATATAGGCATGTGGACAACATAATGTTCGAGAACCACACAATAGCAGATCGTTTCCTCAACTTTTGGCGTCAAACAGGAAACCAGCGTCTTGGATTCCTTTATGGTCGCTACACCGAGCACACGGACATTCCTTTAGGTATTCGAGCAGAGGTTGCTGCCATCTACGAACCTCCACAGGTCAGATTTCCTTTTCCAGTTTATTCATGGATGTGACATAGTAAATTACGAGAACTCTTTCTATTCTTTATTTATTTATATATTTCAACAAAGTTTTGCATTTTCACAGTATTTATAGAATGAGTTAAGTGATGTTTACAGAAGCAAGAGAAGAAATGTTAGTACTGCTACCTAAAAATGAAAAGATCTGAGAGGCTACAGGAGAAATGTCTTGTGTTGCTTGGGAAGTTCAGCAGCCATGAGAATAAATCTGCTTTGTCAGGCTGAATATAACACAGATTATGGCAGACGTTTTACACAGATTAAATTTATGCTATCTGCTTCCTATTTAACACAAAAGAGACTTAACATAAGGTCCTGGGACCCTTAAAGGAAGAGAGTGAAACAAATGTGGAAAAAGAAATATTTTCTAATCCAAATAAGTATTAAACTCAAATGTACGACATATATATTAAATGCCAAAAACAACCACTTCATGCAAAGGGTAAATATACCTGGATTTTTGTGATGAAGTTAAAATCAAATTACTTAATTTTTGTCCTCTGTATATCAACCTGCCGAAGGAGGGTAGTTGGTATTGAATACATTTCTTTCCAGTTGCACAATAAGAGCAGTTTGGATCCACCAGATGGCCCCATATTGTCTCTTCTCTAAAGAGAATAATACCAGTTTTTGTGAGTTGACTTGATTACTCGAGCAATAAATATACTGCTTATTTATGATACAATATTAATAAATATTATATTTGTTGCCATACTAGTTTGAATGTTCAGAATTCATTGATCGGAATGCACATCTTTTTAGAAATGCTGTAGCGTTGCTGCATTTTGTATTGAATTTCTTCAATATGTTATTAATTTTTCAATGCACACACATCATGCTACTTCTAACCAGCTATTGTGGAAAGAGTTTTTATTTTATAATTCATTAATGATATGTGGACACTGCAAGCTGGCCAGAATTTATTGCACTTGAAACAACTGAGTGACTGGATAGGCCAATTCAATGGCAGTAAAACGTTGCAGGAGTGCATAGACCAGAGAATAAGGCAATAGATTTGTCCCCAGAGGACGTTGCTGAAACAGATGAATTTTTTAGTGACGGTATGGTAGTTTCATGGCCACCGTTACTTAAACCAGCTTTTTATTGCAAATGTATTTAAATACATAAATTAAAATTCTCTCTGAATCATTAACAAGTGTCTGAGTGATTAGTCCAGTCATGTAAGCACTTTGCTATCAAACCATGATTATTATTTTCCCATTCCGATCTAAGCGATGCATCATAAGTGAACACTTCTCCATCTGCTGACCATGGATTCTATCCTTAAAGATAGAGCAAAGACCCACATTTCTTGTTACATATGCATTCAGAAGGTGCTCACTAGTCAAAAGATTGTGATGGCAACATCAACACTGCATTTGGCAACCTAACTGGAACCCTACAGCAGCCTAATGCGGCAGGAGTAAATCGTATATCTTTGAACAGTTACACTGTCAACTGCCAACAAGCAAGATGGGATCCATTTAGCATTCATTAATTTAAGAGATGAATAACACTTGATTCAGAAAGGCAATTCAGTTGGTAGTAACCAATCCACCTCTTTGAATGAATAATCTGTTTCAAGGTAAACTTAGATATTTCTTTGCATTAACGAACATGGAAATAGTTACTTATGTCAATAGGCAATTTGCCCTCTCCTTCTCCCAGAACAGAGATTAGTAAGCTTTGGTAATGTCATGTCATGTATTGGAAGTAGGTTTCCCTATTTGTTTTCTCTCATCTTCACGATCCTTCAGTGGTCTGAACAGAAAGGATGAAATTAATTCTGTGACCAGCTTTGAGCTGTTGAATTGTCCTTGCTACTACTCACTTCCTCAATTTCCACCTTGCTGTTTGGTTGGGGGGGGAAGCTGTGGTGGGGAGTTAGCTCAAGTTGACTGGATGGCTGGTTTGTGATGCGAAGTGTTGCCAATCTATTAGTTCAGTTTCTGCACTAACTAAAGTTACCAAGATGGTCTGTCCTTTTTCTCCCTCTAGCCACAACCCCCCCACCCCCGGCCTGGCTACCCACCCACCGGCCAAAAACAAAAATTGTCTGAGGCACAGTGAGCCTCATAATAAACTACCTGCAGTCACCTCTCTCTAATATGAGTGGCTGCATGGTCTACTAAGACTTTGGAGACTACCTTTTACCTTAGATTTAATTGAATTCTGATCAGAATAGGTTATTTCTAACTGACAGTTGTCATTCTTTGTATGAAGCTCATATCTTCTCAAAAATATTGACATTGAGAGCTCACAACATTAAGTTTTAGTTAATCCAGCAGTGTATCTCGAGAAATAGGTGATTTGTCACCCTTAAAACATCACTGTGTAAGAACGCATAGTTGCTTATCTTTGAGTGTGGCTTGCTTTTTTGATTGACTGCTCTTTGTCTAGGTTGGTACAGCAAACAGCTTAGAATTCTTGGAAGATCCAAAAGCTGAAGTTGTAGATGAAATTGCTGCTAAACTTGGATTAAGAAAGGTGAGTGAAGGAGCACTGGTAAGACTTAGTACTACTGGATGGCGAATTTGGCGTCTGCATTTTAATTTGCATCGTTACATTCAGAAATTGGAATGTTGCCTTCCAAATTACAACAAAACTTTTGGAGGGCAGTGGCATCAATTCTTTCTTGAGGTTCAGCATTCAAACACTTGAAAGTGTGAAATTGTGTATTGACCCACGAGATACCTTGTATATTTGCCAAAAGAGATTAGGTTTGTCCATTCAAGAATAAGTGAACTTTTAATGTCATACCAAGTTTTTAATTATTACAAAATAATCTGTCATTCTTTGGTTGTCTTTTTTATAAAAAAAAGTACTGATTTCTTTTTAAGATCATACACATTTTGAAGTTTATGCCCGGCATTAAAAAGATCCCTCTTCCATCAGTTGGAGCTTGCATTGTTTTTCTGTTATAGTAATAATAAGCAGATGTGGAAAGTTGCTTTACAGTAAATGGAGTAATTGTTTCCATCTGCTATGGCAGGACAACGTAAGATCTCAGTGCATGAAAAATTTATTTAACTTGCAGCCCTGATAAGTAGAAAAAGGAAGATCTTAAATTCAGTGGCAACTGAATTCTTGACTTGTTAAATAGAAGCCACTTCTAGATAATAACCATCCTAAGTTAAAAATCACACAACACCAGGTTTAATTGGAAACACACTAGCTTTCGGAGCGACGCTCCTTCATCAGGTGATTGTGGAGGGCTCGATCATAACACAGAATTTATAGCAAAACTTTGCAGTGTGATGTAACTGAAATTATACATTGAAAAATTGATTGTCTGTTAAGCCTTTCATCTGTTAGAATACAGTGATAGTTTCACTTCTTTCATGTGTAAATCACAAAACCCTTTTTTTTAAAATTGCATTCTCGGGTTAGCTGTTAACAATAGTGATAGC